>NW_017307629.1:323582-370438 GCF_000935625.1 Nanorana parkeri
GGATGGGGAGCGCCAGAGGGGCGGGGGGCGGGGGGGGGGGGGGGGGGGGGGAGAATTGTTGTGACTTTAATGTCACGTCCAGCACATCAAATTCCAACTTCGATCTTTTCTAACGACAAAAAATAAATGACACTTGTCACCTATAGCAACCAAATCCTATTTCTTCAGCTGTTAGTCAGGTACAACATTGCTCTCTGCCTGTGTTAAGGACAATACAATTATTCTCAGGGCAGACTAAAGCGCTGGCAATAGTAAAACCTGTAGAAGTGTCTTTACACAGATCTTTACACCTACCCCCAATACAAACATGAAGAAAAAGCAGATTTAAATCCAGTCACTAAAATCTAATGTAAGCTTTAACATTGTAATAACATTCTAAAACAGAGCTATGGGCACACATTGTTTTTCCATGGTTCTCTTTAGGATCACAGGACGGCACATACTATGTCCTCCTGTGACCCATAACTCAGTTATATGCTGACAGTGCAGAGCCGGGCTGCAGCTAGGATCTTGACAATATTGCCGGGATCCACCCCGCTGCTTGATTGACAGTGGGCTCTGCCTATCTAGACTTAGAGCCAGCTGTGCCCGCCCCCTTACCAATCCAGCCCTCCAATCAGTGCTGCAGGAACATAGAGGGGAGGCGGAATGCTTGCGGGGAGCGGTGACTGACAGTCGGTGGCTGCACCTCACTATTCTTGCTGTACTTTTTTTTTTCAGGGTACACCTCCTTGAGAATTGCACCAATTTAAAAGAAGTCGAATTGCCTTGTTTGTGCGTTACGCATCTCCAAAGCTTCCTGTGTGAACAAGCCCTTTAAAAAAAAAAAATGTGAATGCAATCAAACGCAATGCAATGTGTTAACAAATGCATACGCACATCAATGCGTGTGTGTTTTCCACGTTGCGGCGTAAACGCAAGTGTATTATTTACAAGGGGCAGTTGGGGTGTAAAAAAAAAAAAAGTTGCCCCCCCCCCCAAAGCCCCCAGTTAGCAGTGACCCCCTGACTGTCCTCATGTGTCACCCGCAGACTTTGCAGAGTTCCTGTGCGATGTGGTGACACTGTGTGCTGTGACATGTGCGGATGGGAGGCCACAATGTGAACTTATGGTGATGATGGAGAAGTGTGCACACCGGATGGGAAGAGCCGCACCAACAAGCCGCCGACATCCCACCAGCCGGTGGAAAAGTTGACAGGGACGGCGGCGGCGGCCGGGAAGAGGCGGTGTAATGGTGACAAGTGACACAAGTCCTACCTGCCCCCCCAGCGGCGATCAGACAACCTGGCCGCCTCCTGCACTGCGTCTTCCCGCAGCCTGTCTGTGTAACCTTTGCATCACTTCTGCTGGGTGTCACGCTCGGCTTGTACAAACACTATCGCGAGGCCCGTGCAAAGCCCCGAGGCGGAATGCCACTGAGGGAAAATGGCAACCCCGCACCGAGTGTCCTCCTCACAGCCGCCGCCGCCGCTCTTCCATCCCTCACACACACACACACAGAGATATATATCTTTTATACCCGCTGCGGCTCCCAGCCTTTTACTTCACACGCCCTCCTGAGGAGAAGAAGAGGGGGCCTTGTTACGGTGTGCACTTTATACATTGTGCACACATATATGGAGTGTACACATGAAAATAAAGACAATTGCTTTCAGAACGTTTGTTCAACACTCTGATAGTTAATGGCAGCACTTTTCCCTCACTGCCCCCTCTAAGGCAGAGGTGGGCAAACTCCAGCCCTCCAGCTGTGGTGGAACTGCAAATCCCATTATGCATCCGTGTTCGGGAGTCAAACCTGTGGCTGTGAGAATCTTGCAATGCCTCATGGGATTTGTAGTTCCACGACAGCTGGAGTTTGCCCACCACTGCTTTAACGACCTGTTCACACCCGATGCAGTCGGGCTTGTGCTGGGCGTTTTTTTCTTTCCAGCGCGGCCCAAAACGCAAGACAAGGCACCCTTGCCAGGGGTGGGCACAGTTCACACTACCCTGTTGTGGTGTGCGCTTAAAAAAATAAAATAAAAGTATGGCCTGCAGTAGTTTTTTGTGCACAACACGGTCCAATGAACTGTGCTCACCAGTGACCACATGCAATACTTTTTTAAGTGTACTGCAGTGAGACGCCGTACAACATGCCGAACTGCTGTAGTTCAGCTTAGGGCAGGTTCACACCATTTTCCAGACCAGATCTGGTCTGGAAAATGGTGTGAACCTGCCCGCAGTTCCAGTGTACTCCAGACCAGACAAAATGAGACCTGCAGTATTTTTCTGATCTGGTCTGGACAGCGCTGGTGTGAACAGAGGCCAGAAATAGCATAGGGATACCTTGGGATGCATTTTGGGTCCGGAAACAATCTGGTCTGTTCTGGAGATGATGTGGTGTGAATGGGCCTAAGGCTGGGTTCACACCATTTTCTGGGCTGGACCTGGAACATAGTGCATTGCGTTTTTACCATGATTTTGCCGCAATTGGAAATTATTATTTTTTTTTTTAGCTTAAAATGGTCTTACAGGAAGCAATTTGGTCTGGAGACGATGTGGTGTGAATGGGCCCTTAGACAGTGTATTCGTGTTGTGTGTGTGTGTTTTTATATACAGTATATTTATTTTTCTACAAATTCCAAATATTTGAGTTATTTCAAAAGAAATGTTCATATTAACTTAAACATGAATTGAAGTATCTGTATATAGGGGTTATTACGGCTGTTCTCATATATTGTAATGCAGCCAATGGGTGATTCAGTCAGTGATCATTTGCTGTTTATTCACCATCCCCCAACCATAAAATCGCTCCATGTACTTATAAAATATATTTTTCACCTGTGCCTATTATTCTCATTTTCATTCACCGGCGTTCGTCCTTTGCACCCCCTGCAAATTCACATTATAAACCATGTTAAAGAAGAACTCCGGGGGAAATCTTTTATTAAACACTGAAATGGGGCTACCGCTGCTGTGCCGGGGTTAGGTACTCATTTTGGTCTAGGGAGGAAAATAACGAAGATATACTCACCTGATCCTCCAAACACGCTTGCGCTTTGACTGCTCCCTAAAGTCTCCTTCCCCCCTCCGCTGCATCGATCTAAGGTCCTGTAAATCATCATGTTCTATACACAGTGTATAGGACGTGAGGATGCCGAGGGACATACCATCTCTTCACCCGAGAAGGGGAGTCGGGCTGAAGGGAGCGCTGTCACAGCCGTCAGGCTCCAAGAATTGGGAGAGTATATATTTGTTATTTTCCTCCCTAGACCTAGAGAGAGCATGGAGCCGGCTTCCCGGCCAATTAGCAAGCCAGGCACCATGTAATGACGCGCTTCCAGATTGGTTAGAAGCTGGCCAATCAGGAAGCCAGGCGCCGTGCAATGATACAGCACCCGGTTTTCTGATTGGTCGCAAAGCCGGCTTCATGCTCCCTTGTCACCTCATGACGAGGAAGCATGGAGCCGGCTTCCCGGCCAATCAGGAAGCCGCGTCATTACACCAGATTGGCCAGAAACCCGGCTCCATGCTTTCTGGTCACCTAGTGACGAGAAGCATGGGGACGGCTTGCCTGCTAATCAGAAAGCCGGGTGGCAAGTCTTTACACGCTGCCCGTCCTACCGGTTGATCAGGAAGCCAGGTGGCGAGTCATTACATGTCGCCTGGCTTCCTGAATGGGATTTCCGGTACTCGGTATCGGCGAGTATCGATAAAAAAAATATTGGTACTTGTACTCTATACCGAAATACCGGTATCGATGCATCCCTACTCATAGAGCACGTTGTGGTAGCAGTGGTGACAGCCGGCGTCCATTCAGAACCCCACAAAAATCGGTCTACCTTAGCATTTTCTGTCCTCTGATTTTTTGGTGAATCCCATTTATTTTTCATTGACACATTCAAACTCAACAGGATGTCAGTCGGGGTTGAATATGGAAACAGGATCTTGCTAGAATGTCTAGCATGGTTTCCTGGCAACCTCCCCAAATTCCATCACATGAGCTAAATGATGCAAGTCATTATTTTAAGCTGATATTATCTACGGCCATCTTTGTTAGACGCACAATCATTAGGCTAATTGTATTCTTGGCTATTCTACTCAGGTGGAAAACGTGGATAGAAAGGGATCTTAAAGCAAGGATTTTTTTTCCCTGTAGAACACATATCACTCATGCCGAAGTAGCAGATGCAGAACATTTATGTCCCGTCTTCTCACAAAGGATAAAAATGATCCGGCTTATATTGACTGCTGAAGCAGGTTGACAAGAAAAAATTATGTGGGACTTTAGTCCCAAATATTTTTTTGAACATGAATTTTCCAAAATTACCTATTTGGTTTATTTTGAAAATGATTCAATATTTAAAAGAGAACTATGGTGTAAGTGTTTTTCCCCAGAGTTCTCTTAAGGGTCACGGGAGGACATATACTAGCATCCTCCCGTGACCCAAAGCTCAGTATATAGCGAGCTGCAGCTCGCGGTATACTGAGAGCGCCGCAGCCAGGACGGATCCCGACAATGCTGCCGATTGACAGCTGCGTCTGCCTATCTAGGGGCAGAGCCAGCTGTGCCCGCCCCTTCCCCGTCCATTCCTCCAGTCAGCGCTGGAGGATTGGAGCGTGGGGGAAACCTCCCTGGCGGGTCTGACTATGTCAGTATATTTTCTTTTCTATTTTTCACTTTTGAATTTCCCGCCGGTTCCGCCCCCCTGTGACCCCGGCGCTCGCAGAGAAGGAACCCGGAAGACGGATGCCGGCATCGGCCGGAAGACACAGCGGGGCTCGCAGGGACAAGGTTAGTGGCTCGGGGGTTACCGCTTTTGGGACTGAAAATTAGCCCCGAGCCACACTCGGGATTACCGCCAGGGAGGTTAAAGGATATCTATGATAACAACTGAAAATAAATCTGTATTTCTATATTGAATTTCATACAAGTTCTATCCCACTCCGAATAACCATATCCAATCGACATGTTTGTAAACTTACTTATTGAAGATGTCCATAATATGAACTTCCTCAATGCACTGACACAATTTTACTCACACAACTCTAAGGCTGAGTTCACACCTGGGCGTTACTATACGCGCATTTTTTCAGCTCGTTTTTTAGCACGTTTTTTAGTTCAGTGAAACGTGCGTTCGACGCTCGTTTTTATACCTCCCTGGCGGTATAACTTATTTTTTTTCCTTTATTTTCTCTATCTTTTTTTAACTTTCAAACTTGCCGGTTCCGCCCCCCTGTGACACGGACGCTTGCAAGGGAAAAAACCCGGAAGACAGCAGCGGCCGGACGACACAGCGGGGATCGCGGACAAGGTAAGACCTACACTGTATTCCCGACTGTGGCTCGTGGTTACCGCTTTGTTAACCCCGACCCACACTAGGGAATACCAATGGATACGTGCGGAAATACGCCCCAAAAGAAGCTCCTGTACTTCTTTGGGTGTAGGGCGTTTTTCAGCACGTTTCCACGCGCTGAAATACGCCCAGGTGGGAACCATGCCCATAGGAAATGATGGGATTTCATTTGCTGAGCGTTTTTAACGCTTCGATCAGCGCTGAAAAACACCCAGCTGTGAACCCAGCCTAAGACTGCTGTCTGAAGTCAACGCCTGAACTTCACACAATGTAACATCATCATTGCTTGTTGGGAGCAATGCATTATGGGAAATGTAGTCTTGATAGATGGAGATTGCATCACATCAAGCAGCAGGGAAAGAGACACAAAGCACACTGGGAATCCAGGAAGTTGGCGAAAGTGATGGGCAGAATGAAGGCAGCGCTCACTACATCAAAGGGATTTTTTTCACGTAAGCTTTGATTACATTATCAAAAACAACTCTAATATGTATTCCTATTACAATGCTGATGTTACAACAGGAGAGTATATTCTGGGACTTTACAACTCCTTTAATATTCTATGTACTTTCAAGAAGACCACATTTTGGCAACTCCTGTAGCACATAGGCCAATTTAATAGTGAAATAGAACCTGAATAATTGTGTGAGGTTACTGCACTTTGCACTCCACCATTGCCCTTTGAACTGTATTAAACAAGTCTGTTAATATTAACCTCAAAAAGGTAAAAGCGGACATCCAAGGTTCTATTTCCAGTAAACCAAGGAGGAAGTAGAAAGAGAAAATCCTTCAGAGTTTCAACACAGAAGAGTCTTAAAGGAAAGTTCACCTAAACACAGAATGATGGTCAGGGCGATACAGTATATCTCCATTCTTGAGTGACTCATCAGAGCACTGGGACCTGTAAGAGTACTCAACCAATGGCAGCAGAGGTGAACCCTTGGTATATTACTCCATCATGTTTCTATACACAATCTGTGAAATCTTGTGTGATAAAAAGCTCCTTCAACTGCAGGAAATGCTTTTTGTTACATCCTTGGATATAAAAAATGGCTTATTTATCATAAGCAATGCTCAAAACTCAGAAGAATCACTTGCTATTATCAAGTAACTTATGTCTTGCCTAAGGCGTGACAAAAGGCAAGTTTTATACAGATATATATCTGATTCTAAAAGAAAAAAAACCCACATTATCTGCCCAAACCTCATCAGACGAATAGTCCGTGGCAAATCCATGGGCTATGCCTGAATTGCAGAACCTCAAGAGTCACGGAGACTGTTGGCAGGTAGGTATTATAGTATAGGATATATAAACCAGTCATAAACTCGGGTAGATCAGCTGATAGGTTAATCATGCAAAAATGTATAGGTAGAGGCAACTGTCAGTGAGAACCATCTCCAGATGCTCTATATTGATCAATAAAACTGGCCATTCCATTAAAGGACTAAGGGCTTGTTCACACCGAATGTGGGGCTCTCCAGAGCGGTAGCTGCTGGAACATACCGCGATCCCTCACAAAACTTCCCCCTGCGTTCTGGGGTGGGAGGTGGCACGGCTTCCACGACCCCCGCCAGAGCAAGCTCTATCTTCTGCATTTGCAGTGGAACGGAACGCAGGCAAAGTTTTGCCACGCGTCTGATTGCACTGCGGGCAGGGGGGGGTGGCATGGAAGCCATTGAATTCAATGCACCGCCACGCCCCCTCCCACGCCCCCTCCCACCCAAGAACGCAGGGGGAAGTTTTATGAGGGATTGCGGTGCGTTCCAGCAGCTACCGTTCTGGAACGCACCGCATTCGGTGTGAACAAGCCCTAAGGGCTCAGTCACACCAGATGCAGTACATTCCGGCCTGATTCTGGCCAGAACGCACTGCATCCTATTGCGGCTGGCTCACTATGTTGTGGGGCAGGAGGGGGCGTGGCAGTCCATTAAAGTGAATGGCACTGTAGCCACGCCCTTCGGCCACAATGCGATCGGCTGCACGGGAATGCAAAGCACATTATGCCTGTGGTCCGGTCCGAACAAAATGCTGCAAGCACGATTTTGATCGCACCGGACCACAGGCATAATGTGCTTTGCATTCCCGTGCAGCCGATCGCATTGTGGCCGAAGGGCGTGGCTACAGTGCCATTCACTTTAATGGACGGCCATGCCCCCTCCTGCCCCAAAACATAGTGAGCCGGCCGCAATGCAGTGCGTTTTGGCCAGAATCGGACCGGAACACACTGCATCTGGTGTGAACGAGGCCTAATAGTAAGGCTTAGGAGATGTGAGAGATGGGATCAAGCTCAACCTTTCTATTTGCCTATATTGCTGGAGCCGATTGTTTTGACTTTCAGTTTTTTAGGTAAGCGTCTTATCCATTTTTCATTCTACACTCAAATTGACCAGGGTTGTAACAGGTTTACTTTAAACTGGGTAGCAGTGTCGCTTGGCTCAAACTAGATTCTCCTGATATTCCTGTGGGGAATCCAAGATACAGCACAGCAGGACAAGATGACATTTTAGGAATACATTTCTAACAAGGTAATTTATCACAGAAAATAGCATGCAGGAGACAGAAGAACAGACCATCTAATATACACCCAACATATCAACTGATTTATATTGCTGGAAGGAGCAATTTAAAGCCTGCCACCACTATACAACATGGGCGTGTGGCGTGCACGTACACAAACCTGCTGATTCATCAGATTAATCTTAAGTGCTTACCTTTATAGTACATGTCTCATAGATTGAACATACAAACATTGGGGAATCCTCTATACAATCACAGTTCGAACACCGTTTAATAAAAGTTATTTTTAGATAATCTGGGGGCCCTCAAAATGAATTCTGGAATTGTATTTGTGGCCCCAAACCACAGGATGATGCATTCTTATACTGTAATCTCTCTTAGACAATTATGCTTGATAGTGTACGTTTGTGTATATTATAATCCTTTTGTTATTATCCAAGTAATTAAGGTTTAGACCCCTTTCACGCCAGGGCAACAGGGTTTTAGCGCTTTGTTTGCGTTTTTGTTTTTAGCGCGTTTTCACAGGCGTTTTCTATTTATATGTAAGAGCGTTTTAAGATGTGTTTTCAGCTCCTTTTCAGTTGTCCAATGAAAAGCAGTCTCAACTGCAAAAAAAGCATGAAAAAGCATAAAAACGCACTGATCAGCACATTGCCATTGAAGTCTATGGAGCAAAAAAAAAGCTGATAGGCGCCACAAAAGAAACTCAATTACTATTTTAAATAACGGGCTTATTTTTACGCGATTTCTGAACGAGATCTGGTTTTCGTACGATAATCATCCAGTTGATGGGCAGTGAACTATCACAATTACTGTACAACTGGCCAAATTTCATCTATCGGGCAGATTAGAAAACAATTGTACAAAAATTGATGGATTAGTGGCGTTTTGGTCCGAAAAAAAATTGCAACATGAACACTGCACATGCGCAAACGAAAATCTGTTCTGTCGATCGACGATATTCAGTGAGTTAGTATTATTAACGAATGATAATTGAAATCTACATTGGTCTGTGCATGATGGGGCAGTCGTGCAGATGGGACGAAATAAATCGTACGATAATTGTAAGGTGAATGGCCACCTTTAGGTCCTCATATTACATAGTTTTGGTAGATCTAAACAGAGCCGTAGCTAGCTCCTTTTGCGCCTGAGGCAAGAATAGAAAATTGTGCCCCCACCCCCAACAGACGTGTGATGTCACTCGACGCTGCACATGCGCTGCATCATGTGACGCCATGTGCCCCACCTCCAGGATGGCAGCGCGCATGTGCAGAATGCGCTGGTGGACAAATCCAAAATAGCATAAAAATTTGTTTTGTTTGAAGAAACTCATGAAAACATTTTTGGTTTCTGTTCATTTCGTCCAAAACAAATTTGTAGTCTTTGCACATGTCTAATAATATGTGTGCATGAGTGTGTTTGTGGGGTTTTTTTTACTGTTAAGGGGGAGTTCGGGGAAATATAAACAGACCCCTGACATTTCCCTTTTGAAATAGAAAAAAGAAATTGCCAACCTGAGTGTTGAAGCCAGCAGGGGGGGGCGGATAAGGGATCACTGAAGCATGGTAGCTACAGCCCTGGATCTAAAGAGATTGTAAGGTGTCTGGTGACCCTAAGACATTTCTTTTGCATTGTTTGTTATATTCCCAGCCTTTCCTGTTCTGAAATGGACACACTTGTGCTAGTCTTTGTAATAGAGAATAGCAAATGATCAGTGGTTCTAAGCTGCAAAACAACATAATTTATCTGAGCGCAGACACTACTCTACCGAAGCCTCTCATAATTACCTTCTTCAATGTATGCTGCAGGCAAAATTGATCATGAAACCGTACAATTCATAAAGGAACAGGTTTTCAAATATATCTTTCAGAAACTCCCATTGTAAGTTATTTTTGTACCTGAAGCACTAGAAGAAAGCTCCAACCTATAGATAGACAGAGGCAGGAATCCTCTCAGGAGAAAATTGCCACCAAGGCTATTGAGAGATTTAAAAAGAGGGTTACCCAGCATACTCTTATCAATCTATTGTTACTCTCACCTCTCCAGGCATCCAGTGTCAGGTCAGCGATGCATGCCACCACCATGGGCAATCAAAAGACAGCTCTCCTACTTGGTGCACACTTAAAGTGCCAGCAACACGTTCCTCTGCGTTTGCGCAATGCTTTGCTACACCTAAATTGAACCCCTCCTGCAGTGACCCTCCTCAGTGTCCGTCCCCAGTGACCCCTGTGCGCTCCTGCACCTCCAGTGACCCCTGTGCGCTCCTGTGCCTCCAGTGACCCCTGTGCGCTCCTGCGCCTCCAGTGACCCCTGTGCGCTCCTGCGCCTCCAGTGACCCCTGTGCGCTCCTGCGCCTCCAGTGACCCATGTGCGCTCCTGCGCCTCCAGTGACCCCTGTGCGCTCCTGCGCCTCCAGTGACCCCTGTGCGCTCCTGCGCCTCCAGTGACCCCTGTGCGCTCCAGTGACTCCTCTGCGCTCCTGCGCCTCCAGTGACCCCTGTGCGCTCCTGCGCCTCCAGTGACCCCTGTGCGCTCCAGTGACTCCTGTGCGCTCCTGCGCCTCCAGTGACCCCTGTGCGCTCCTGCACCTCCAGTGACCCCTGTGCTCTCCTGCATCTTCACACAGCCTCGGTACACCGCACAGCTGTCTGGCCTGCTACGCTCCACCATCAGTACCCTCTGCTGCCTCTCCACTTTCAGGTACGTTCCTGCAATCACCTAGAATATCACTCTCCACTGGCAGTCTCTCCATGGATACAGACCCCTCTCTGTGATACCCGTAATCAGTGGATTTAAAGCAAATTTGTCATATTAGGGTCCCCACAGCGTGTTGCAGGTTACTATAATCTTATGTAGGTGAATCTTGCTTACACTGTAGGTCATTTTTTTTCTTATAGCAAGCTTGCTTTTTACCTGGTTATAGGCATTAGAAACTAACCAGACACACAGGCAATTAATCTTCCACCCATTAATCCAGTCATTATTTTACACACACATACATACACACTATATATACTGTATGTATAGAATAAGGGTATAACAAATTATAATACAGGATATACAGGAAAGGCCTCATGTCACAGTGATGTTCCTAAATCCTAAAGACTTAATAAGCTGCACATTGGTTCAGTGCACAGAATATTTGCCTCTACTGAGTACGTGAGATAAGCAACCTTTAGATTTCATTATACATTTAGCCTCTTCTACACGGCTGCAGGTTGCATTCATATAGAATGTTTGTATTTATTTCCTGTTTTATAGCTGTCTGGATTAATGAGGACACACCTCTCCTCTGACAAAGAAGCCTCATAAAACTATGGGAATGTTTTTGTGACAAGATTAGGGTGGGCAGCTTCCTGCAATACAAGTATTTTTAGCAAGTTGGAATCTGCAGTTTTACAAGAGAATCCACAGCAGGATTTTCCCACAAACTGAAAACAGGTAATTTCACAAAACCTAAAATTTCCCAGCACACTCACCAGCCAGCCTGCAAAGAAAACACACCCAAAAACCCCCACCTAACTACTAGGGTCAAAAACCTCAGCTGGAAGCCACACTGCCTCGTCAAGGCTCCTCCGTGTAGTGCGGTCCTAACTCCAAGCCAACCCAACGTCCTTAACCACCTTCCGTATATGGCCGTTCATGAACGGCCGGACGGGAGTCTTGTAGGAGGGTGTCTTAAGACGTCCTGCCCCTTCCCCCGCTCGTGTGCGACGCTCAGCGCGCACACGAGCGCGGAAACGGTCAGCATGAAAACAGCCAGCGATGGCTGTTTATTTTCAAGCTATCGGGCGTCTCTAGAGCTCTCAGTGGAGATCAAAGGGAGATCAGTACGTGTAATGTAATGGGTAGAAGTACGAGTACGTGATCTTAGAGATCCCTGATGTCTCCATAAAGAGGACCTGTTATTTGAATTGGCTATCGCATAGGGGATTTCTTAGTCCCCTATGTGATAGCAATAAAGTTAAGTGTAAAAAAAAAAGTTTGAAAAAAATGAAAGCATTCAAAAAATAAAGAAGCTAAAAAAAAATAGTCACAAATAAGAAAAAAATTAAATAAAAAATGTTTTAAAGTCTCCCGCCCCTACACATACAAACGCAAACATGCGTCGGGTGCGCCAACGTGCAAAAATTACGATTCTGCCTATTGTGCCGCACATGTTACATACCGCCGCGAACGTCAGAAAGAGAGCAATAATTTTAGGGCCATTAATTACTGATAACATTAAACTGATGAGCGGTAAAAGCTTTTAAAGCGTCGCCTATGGCCAATTTTGGGTGTGGCTGTTTTCTGCAATTTTGCGGCCACGCGCAATTGTAAAGCTTGACATGTTTGGTGTCTATTTGCCCGACGTGACCCGATCTTTTATATTTTACCAAAAAATTGGGGTGATAATAAATGTTTCATAACATTTCATAGGGAAACAGTTTTTTTTTACAAAATTTAGGGTACTTCATTTGATATATGGTAAAAAAAATAAAAACCCCAGTGGTGATTAAATACCACCAAAAGAAAGCTCTATCTGTCCCCAAAAAAATGGTATCACATTTGTTTCAATACAGTGTTCTATGACAGAATAAATGTCAGTCAAAGTACTGCAGCGCTGAACACTGAGAAATGGCCTGGCCAGGAAGGGAGTGTAACACCCCCAACTTCAAGTGGTTAAAGACACAGGGACACAGCAGAAGCCCCGCACATCAAAATGGCAGCTGAAGCCCCCCAATGTGTCCCCACACCAAATATAACTAGTGAAACAAATGACAACACACTTATTAAAAAAAAAAAAAAATACAGTATAAACATCAGTGTAACCATTTTATCCCCCAAGACTGAGAAAAAAAATGTTTTTATAGTTTAACCAGTTTTATTATTTAAAACGAAAAAAAAGGATTTTTTTTTCCTCTTTTAATTCCATTAATAATTACACTGAAATTAAGTTTCTGGTACAGAGCATGGCGAAGTTAATTACAAATGAAATTAAATGTTTTTTTTTATTTGCAATGCTACAAATAGAAATAAACAAAATGGTTTTTTTTAAATGTTACATGTGAATTGTAAGAATATTTTTTGAAATCAGAGAAACAATAATAAAGAGCAAAGGGAAAAATAAATTGTTTAGGGCTAATAAAAGGTTAAACAGATACAATTTTATTTTCCTAGGTTGTCCTAACTGACAATATTCACAGAGCAAAGGAAATCTACATATAAAAGATCTAATTAAGACATTGTAACAATAATATTTTAAAGCTGAACAGCTTGACCTTCGCTCTGGTGTACCGGATCCTCTTCAGAACTGAAACTGCTTACTGATTCCTGAAACTGATTTCACTGCACACTATGAGCTTCTTATAAATGTGCATTAGAAGCTGACAGTGCCCGCCTCATTTCCTGGCTGAAGAACATCCAGGATCATCTAGCTCTTTCCTCCTCAGCTTTACTGTGCCTAACCCGGTCTTTTCATTCATTGGATTTCAGTTTTTTCAATCATGGAGGCTCAGCATCACATGTGGGCGTTCCCTAAGGTGGTCTGCAAGCAAATACAGCCTGCCTAGGAATGCTCACTCCTCCAGACTGACACCCACCCATTTTGATATTTGCATAACTCCTCCCAAGAGCCAGCCCACTGCTTGCATCAGAGGGCTCTTGGGAGAAGTACTGAGTACTGAGCCAGGGTGCTGTGATATTTTCAGGATGCTATGTACAGCACCCTCGCCCCCAACCTCCAGCCCCCAACCTCCAATCTGCCTGATGACATGACTGGGTCTAACATAAGGAAAGTAATGAAAACTGAAAGGATGTATTAATAATGTAATTAGCATGATGATGGTGGGGGGGAGGGGCAGGGAAAGCAAAATATCAGGTATAAGATTAAACCTAAGCTTCAACAATGTATTTCTATATGAAACATGCAAACATTGTTTATACAGGAGACACAGGCACAGAGCAGAACCTAGCAGTGAAATGATCAGCCGATCCCAGCAATCATCTAAAACAGAAGAGAGGGGTAGCCCTGGGTGCACACAGTACCCCGAGGCAGGGCCGTATTAACATAGGGGCTATCGGAGCTCCAGCTCCACCAATGAAAATAGGCCCGGCTGACCCGGATCACCTCAGTATGCCTGTTGGCAATCCGAGCCGAACACAATCAGGCAGAGGCACAGGTGGCTCTCTAATCAGACATATAGAGCGAGGGGCCGCCTTATTAGAGAGCCGCCTCTGCTGCTTCCCGTGCAACTGACCAACAGCACCTGGCCCATGATGCTCTTAATCCAGCCCTGGCCCAAAGTATGAATGTTATTTCTTTTCAGCGAACATCATACACTCAAAGTCATTTACAAGAAGTTTTAAAACCAAAAATCTGAACAGCCTATCAGGAAGAATGTTGATTACACAAATATACAGATAATCTGGACATGAAGTGCCAAATCCCACAAACAAAACTGCGACAGAATCATCTAATATATGTTCAGGTAAATGTTTTAATAATAATTAAAGGTAATTTCTCTACAACTACATTACAGGCAGTCCCCGGGTTACGAACAAGATAAGGACTGTAGGTTTGTTCTTAAGTTGAATTTGTATGCAAGTTGGAACAGGTACATTTGTACATGTGTAACTCCAGCCAAAAAAAATGTATATTTCGTTTTGGATAGCATAGGGAAGGGTTAACCCCCTGTAATGTTTGTTTTGCTGTGTGTGCCCCTGTTCAGAAGATTTCCTCTCACTTTCTGTCCCTGTGACAATTGGATTAGAGTGAATTTCTCTTCCAAGGGGTAGATTTTCTTTCACTTCCTGTTGTGTCAAGGACATGAAGTGAGATTAAATCTTTCTAATGAGGATACAGACAGCAGTAAAAACCTCACAATGACCTGGAAGAAGAGGTGGGCACCCCTCGTTTGCACTTCTAACAAGATGCCATCTTCCTGTAATGTATGTACAGTACTACAAACCAGACCCAAAAAGGCAGGCACTCCTTGTCAGCACGAGTGCGGTAGCATTACAACTACCCCTGCTGTACAGTAATAGCCTCCGTTTGTAAGTAGGAGTTGTATGTAAGTCGGATGTTTGTAACTCGGGGACTGGCTGTATACACAAAGTTCACCTTCTTATGATTTTGCTTTATACCATGTATATGGTGTGACAGTCATGACATCATGCGGCATAGTTCAGCTCACAGTTGCCTCAGAAAACAGGTTGTGCAAGCAGGGAAGTCTGAAGTTTTGTTCGTACAGTGAAATTCCACCTTTGGGAAAAAAGTAATAAATATAAAGTGCATTTGTTTTTTTTTGCACTGGAACCACTAAAGCATTGTAACCAGTATCAGTGGATCGTAGGTGCAATGCTCTGGCTCCTGCAGACCCATCCTCCTGCCCATTTCTGTACCTTGATATAGACATTTAGTAACATGGATGGCATGAATAATGAATGGACTTCGAGTGCAGTGACATCATCACACTTGTATTCCATTGAAAAAGTCCCTCTGCCGGGGCGGTCTGCATTTGCAAATCCTGACAAAGTACCTGTGAATGGATGAAGTGGCTGTGTGAGCAGAGCCAAGCACAACGGCACCAAATTAAAGGAGAACTATGCGGTCAGGGCTTTTCCCCATAGTTCTCTTTAGGGTAACGGGAGGACACAAACTAGCGTCCTACCTTTAACCTAAGCTCAGTATACAGCGAGCTACAGCTCGCGGTATACTGAGACGCCGCAGCCGGAGCGGATCCCGACATCGATGTCGAGATCCGCCCAGCTGCGTGAGTGACAGCTGGCTCTGCCTATCTAGAGGCAGAGCCAGCTGTACCCGCCCCCTCCACCGTCCGTTCCCCCAGTCAGCGCTGGCGGATTAGAGCGGGGAGGAATGCAGCCCCTCCCCTGTCACGGCAGAGAGCTGTGACAGGGTCGAGAGGTGAGCGAACGCCGGTATGTATTCGCTCACCTCCCGATCTACTGAGCCGACCTGTGACAGTCTCATTGTCACTGGTCGGCTAGAACTATGAGGTGAGTGAAAAGCACTCCCTCATAGTTCTCCTTTAAACAAATACACAGCCGCCTGCAGGGAGAAGAACCCCACGAGTCAGGTAAGTGGGGAGCGTGAGGAAGTGGGTTGGATGGGTGTAAATCTGACCATGCTACACCCTGAATAAGACCAGAAAAGTAAACTTTGCCTTTAATGAAGCAATGCCCATATGACAATCGAGTAGCAGGAAGCACATCATGTCAAAGTTAGGATGTACTGTATAACAGGGGTATGCAAACGTTGGCCCTCCAGGTGTTGTGAAACTACAAGTCCCATAAGGCATTGCAAGACTCTGACAGTCACACTCATGATGGAAGAGGCAAAGGCATGATGGGATTTGCAGCTTCAGCATAGATGGAGTGCCGAAGTTTGGCTACCCCTGTATAATATACAATGGAAGCTAAACACATCCGCTAGAACAAAAAGTGGTTCATCTATTATTTGCTTTTAATTTTTTTTAAAGTGACTGACTGCGCTAGTATAACAATGAGACTCATCCCCACTTTCAGTGACAGTTGTAGACAGCCTTAGGATGCAATCATCCACACACATCACCTCTCCATTGGACTTGTGCAGAAAATCAGACGGACTGCTACATGTGTGGAAGGACCAGAGTCAATCATAACAGAGCAGTGACACAGCAAATCCCCCTGCCTGGCCCGTGTAACCAGAAACGCCTAAACAGCTCAGATGGCACAACAATGTGGATTGCAAAAGTGCAACAAAAAATATATTTTGCAAAGAAAGATAAAACCGAGACAGGAAATAAGATGACGGTATAGAAACAACCTGAGAACTAAAACCACATTGATTTCTGTATGTGCAGGGAAATACACCTGTATTTAGATGAAGCATCTGACATGAAGCCTCCACAGCAGTACAATCATCCACAACCAGGAACATTACCCACCAATTTCATGTCTCCCAAAACAGATACTTTTCAAGTGACACTAAACTCATGAGTTAAACCTTGAGGGCCGGTTGACACCACATCCAGTGCATTTTGTCATGGTTAGTGGCCGGAACATACTGGATCGCATAATTAAAGCCTCCTGCGTTCTGGGGCAGGAGCGGGTGTGGTGATGCCATTCATGTCAATGGCACCGCAGACACGCCTCCTATCTGCAGTGCCATTGCCCGTACCAGAACGCCTGGTACAGCGATGCCTGTGGTCCAGTGCAGTGCGATTGCAAAACGTAGTGCGTGCACTGGAACGACTGGATGTGGTGTGAACTGGCCCTAAAAGAGCATTCACATGCCTTAACCATTAACAAAAATGTATCTTATTTGTGTATCACTCGGCTGTAGATCCTCTAATCCTCTCTGAATTGGTGCCGACACTCTCCTTCCTTCTGGAGGATGGCTACTTTTGTTCCCCATGGTCCCTGTGTGTGTTGTAAAGTAGCCACTGCTCCAAACTCACTCCTGTGATGGACTACAATCTCACGTTTAGTTTGTTAGTTTGAATTTGTACTGTGACTGTAGTCCGTAATGGGAGCGAGCTTGGAGCGGTGACTACTTTACAACACACACAGGGACCATGAGGAACAAAAGTAGCCACCCTCCAGAAGGAAGGACAGTGTCAGCACCAATTCAGAGATGATTTGAGGATCTACAGCGGAGTGATACACAAATAAGATACATTTTTGTTACTAGTTAAGATACTTGAATACATAGTTAAAGGAGAACTATGGGGTCAGTGTTTTTCCCCATAGTTCTCCTAAGGGTCACGGGAGGACATAAAATAGCGTCCTCCCGTGACCCAAAGCTCAGTATATTGCGAGCTACAGCTCTGAGACCGCCGCAGCCCAGACGGATCCCGACATTACTGTCGAGATCCACCCAGCTGGGTGACTGACACCTGGCTCTGCCTATCTAGAGGCAAAGCCAGCTGTGCCCGCCCCCTCCCCCGTCCGTTCTGCCAGTCAGCGCTGGAAGATCGGAGCAGGGAGGAGGGGACATGATCGAGCAGTGATCTATTGAGCCGACGTGTGACAGTTTCATTCATAACTTCGGGCCTGGAATGTCACTTCTATCCGACTCTGTGACTGCAATCTTACATTCCACAAAGTCAGATAGAAGTGACATTTCAGGACCGATCAGCTGTTCCAGGGCAGATCATTTCTCCTGCACATACCATCTACAATGCCGATCTGCCCTGGAACAGCTGAGAAAGTGGTGGAATTCTTCACCTTTTGCCGGTCACATATTCCACCACCGAAAAAGTGGGCGTGATTACGTTAAAATGTCTGACCACGTGACCGGTCACACATTCCAACCCAGTCACAAACTTTGATAGAACACCGGATGGTGCCAACAGAGCTTACATAGCAACGCATTGCACCCATGGCACAGTAACGCATGCTAGATGCGCTGTGTGATACTGTGCATTTAATACACAGTTTCATGTGACTAACACAACACTATGGTGTGAACAGACCCTGTAACTGGTCTCCTATACCAAACCATGCAGTAGGTCCTCCCCTCTACATTCAAAGCCCTCCACAGTGCTGGTCATTGAAAACACTGCGACCCTGTACCCCGCGGTGACATCAGTGGCGGCACAGTCACCACACACGATGGATTCCTGCCGGAGACATCGATGGATTCTGGACATTATGACATTGCCGATGTCAGTGCGATGCGTTCAGCAACTGGTTACATAAGATCCCCACTAAGCAGTACTTACAGCGCTCCCTGATCTCTACTTAATCTACCCAATGAAATCAAATCACCTGAAGATTTTCTAACATGCCGGATGTTACCACTCACATGTCTGCACTGGGTCCAGTTCCTGCATTGGAACATTGTGGATGATGGAGGAAGCTCAGGCCTACAAAGTCATCACATCTCTTCACTTACAAGGGCGGATCATCCAGCAATGCTTTGTTACCAGGAGAAAGGTTCAATGTCAAGTCCATTCCAAAAATAAATAAATATATATACACCGCGGTACCTCGGTTCATGAACGCTTCTGCGAACAATTCGGTTTACGAACAGGAAGTTCGGCAAAATTTTGCTTCTGCGTGCGAACTCCGCATCGGGTGACGAACACAACCGCAGCCATCTTCCCCGCTCTGACACAAGGTTGTGGCTTCCTCTAGTAGAGATCGCGGTCTGATCACAGTTTGATTCGGTTGGCGACCAATTCGGTTTGCGACCAGAATCGTGGAACGAATTAAGTTCGTGAACCGAGGTACTACTGTACATATATATATATAATAATACTTATACTATTAGACTGACAAGTTCATGTGATCGTCACGTGTCACACCTCCACAGTGTCATCACGCTGCCTCTGTGTTTCTCTTGTTTTTTTATTTGCCTATTTTGACCTGCAAATGAGGTGAGCGTAGGGGGGCGTACGGCCGCGTAGCCCCATAGAGAAGGACGGGGGCTGCGTTCTAATCACACGCAGCACCTGTCCTTCCCGGCAGCTACTTGGTACGGCCCCGCACGCAGCACGGAGCTGTACGTGCAGGCCGATTCGTGTGTGAATGAGGCCTAAATGTCCTATTACGGTTTGCCATCCTGTTAAAATGCTCAAGTGATAATATTTGTTTGTTGGCTATCTATATGTCCTTGTGTAACTTTGTTTTTTGAAAACTTCAAAAAGAATTTATAACAAAAAAAAAACAAAAATAATAATAAAATAAATGCATAATAATAATAAAATAAATAATAATAATATAAATAATAATAAACGCACACGTTCATAAAAGAAAAAAAAATCTGCAGTTATTATTATTTTTTTTATATTGGAGCAAGTAAAGCAACTGAGATCAGTGGATCTTGAGTGCAATGCTCTGACACCTGCAGACTCTTCCTCCCGTCCACATCCATACTGAGGTATGGACATTCAGTAACAAGGATTGGAGGATGAATTGATAGACTAAAAGCAAAGTGACCTCACCACAAGTTTATGCCATTGAGGACTACAAGTCCTTCTGTTGCAGTGGCTGATGGAACTTGTAGTTTCTCCATTCACAGATCCTGTCAAAGGAAGGGATGATATGGCTGTGTGGGCGCAGCCGAGTCAGCACAATCCCAGCATACAATGGGGGCACTAACTATTATATATATATACACTGAGTGGCCAGATTATTATGACCACCCCATCAGTACTTCGTTGGGCCACGAGATGACTCCACGAGAGGACTTTGTTGGGCCGCCTCGTGACTCCACGAGATGTTGAAAGGTGATGCGAGGAATCTGACACTGCACTGTTGCCCTTCTGTTGTCTTGTACCAGTCTTGTCACTCTCCGTTCTGCCCTAACATTGACTAGTCGCTGACGGCCACAATTTGCACGTTCAGACCCAGATTTTCGGCTGACAGTCCAGCTACTAAATATTCCACGGGTCACCTGTTGGTGGTATTATAGCAAAGTGGAAGCAACTGGGAACAACAGCAACTCAGCCAGGAAGTGGTAGGCCACGTAAAATGACAGAACGAGGTCAGCGCATGCTGAAACACACAGTGCACAGAAATCGCCAACTGTCTGCAGAGTCAATAGCTACAGACCTCCAAACTTCGTGTGGCCTTCAGATTGGCACAACAACCGTGGGTAGAGAGCTTCATGGAATGGGTTTCCATGGCCGAGCAGCTGCATCCAAGCCTTACATCACCAAGTGCAATGCAAAGCGTCGGATGCCGTGGTGTAAAGCACGCCGCCACTGGACTCTAGAGAAGTGGAGACGTGTTCTCTGGAGTGACCAATCACGCTTCTCTGTCTGGCAATCCGATGGACGTGTCTGGGTTTGGCGGTTGCCAGGAGAACGGTACTTGCCTGACTGCATTGTGCCAAGTGTAAAGTTTGGTGGAGGGGGGATTATGGTGTGGGGTTGTTTTTCAGGGGTTGGGCTTGGCCCCTTAGTTCCAGTGAAGGGAACTCTTAAGGCATCAGCATACCAAGACATTTTGGACAATTTCATGCTCCCAACTTTGTGGGAACAGTTTGGGGATGGCCCCTTCCTGTTCCAACATGACTGCGCACCAGTGCACAAAGCAAGGTCCATAAAGACATGGATGAGCGAGTTTGGGGTGGAGGAACTTGACTGGCCTGCACAGAGTCCTGACCTCAACCCGATAGAACACCTTTGGGATGAATTAGAGCGGAGACTGCGAGCCCGGCCTTCTCCTCCAACATCAGTACCTGACCTCACAAATGGTCCAACACTCCCATAGACACACTCCTAAACCTGACCGCACTGACCAATGAGAAGCACTTCTTGCTAAGAAAAAGAAAGATAAGTAAGAGCTAAGAAGCGCTTCTCATTCGCCGGTGCGAGCAAAATGTAAACTGACTCTCCATACCCCTCAGTACCAAGCTTCAGTTTGGGAGGAAACTGCAGAATCCGGAGCTTTGTCGCCATGATGGAGTGATCAGTTGTAATGACTTCCAGGCTTGAACGCAAACATGTAAAAAATGCATTTTGTTTCATATTATTAAATTTGCGTTTTTCTGGTTTTCTTGCAAAAGGTGAACTTATCCTTTAAAGTCCCCACCGTGCCAAAGTTGCCTACCTCTGAATTAAAAGAACTAAAATCGTGGAAAAAAAGGGGCAGGGCAAAGAAAGTCAGGCCGGTGAGGAAAAGGGTTAACATCAGGGGGTGGGCAACTCCGCCCCTCCAGCTGTTGTGGAACTACAAGTCCCATGAGGCATTTGCAAGACTGACAATTACAGGCATGGCTACCAAAGGCATGATGGGCTTTGTAGTTAAATCACAGCTGGAAGGCTGGAGTTACCCACCCCTGAGCTACATGATGCTGGACATACTCCACCAATGTAATGAGGCCGGCTCTATCTGATGTGTTGCAAATTCCAATGCACATTATATGAAGCTCACAGCATGCAGAGAAATCAAAGTCATTGAAGTCCAGGAGAGGAGCTGGATATTATATTTAATGCTATATTACATACAAGTGTATGAGGAGGAGAAGTCGGTGTGCACAGACATCGCGCTGACAGGCAGTGTGTGACGTTCAGTGCTCGCCCCCCGCCCCCTCTCTACTCACTGACTGCAGAGTCCGCTGTGTGTAGTCTGGCCCCGCCCCTCAGCCTCGCTTTCGCTCCATACACGCTGCTCCGGCTGCCGCTTCTGTTGCCCGGGTGCCGCACCTGACCGCGGGGTCGCCGAGTGGAGCTGTCCGGGGTGCCTGGGAAAGCAGCCCGCCTCCAGCGCACGCTCTATAGGACACACGGGCGGCCGGGGTGCCCGCTCAGTCCCGCGCTCCTAAAAGATATGACATGGTACCCCCGCACTTCAACTCTTCTCCGCTCAGCTCTGGGAGGACCTGACTCCCCGGTCATGTGACCTTTATTCTGACGGCAGGAGAGGGAGCATGCTGGAGATGCGCTGATTCACTGAGGCATGGGAGCCCCATGCAGGTGAAGGGTGGCCGCGCCGCACAAGTCACCTGCCCCGGCTGCTTGCCGCCATTGACTACACAAGTGCGGGCCGTTCACTTGGCAGAGTGAGTTTTCACTGTGCAAAGGACCGTTCCCTTAGGTTAGTGCACAGGTGGTCACTCCAGCTGTTTGGGAACTACAAATCCCATGAGACATTGCAAGACTCTAACTGCCACACACATGACTCCCACAGACAGAAGCATGATGGGATTTGTAGTGCTGAGTTTGGCTACTTCTGGGTTAGTAAATAAGTTGATGCTCTACCAACTTCTATCATCCAATCAGAAACCCCATTTTTTAGCATTGAATTGGGTGTTCTTTGCATAGTGAATGTCTCCAAGCTCTCCAGAGTTCACATCTTTATGGCTGAATTTTCCTACATTTTTGGTGTGTTTTCTTGGCTGCTGTTGGTCTATGGAGACAAAAATGAAAAGATGCACCAAAAAAGATCACCTGTACTGTTTTCCTCAGGTGTGAATGGTCCCAGGGGCGTCCCTACAGTTCTTGGGGGGGGCCGTTTATCTCACTGGTTTCCAGCAGGAGCCAGCCATAGCTTCACAGATTGGTAAGAGCTCATAATAACCTGGAACGCTCTGGCCAGAAAGAGGGCGCTAAGCACACCTGTCACCCTCCCAATGAAATGCTACCTCGTTATGGTCCCATAGAAGATAATGGTAATCCTCATGTCATGTGTCGGCCAGCGTGTGTTATATCACACAGGTGTGAATGGGGACTAAAGCTGTCCATACACCTGTCAATTTCTTTCGTTCAACCCGCGGGCTGAACAAAAGAAATTGACGCGGTTCCTCCATCAACACGAACAGCGTGTCCATCGAGGAATCGCCGCTGTTTGCATTGTATTCTGACAGGTGCCACCGGCATCTGTCAGAATACCCAATCAGAGCAGGCAGCTCTGGCTCCCGGCTTTGATCGTGCAATGGTTTTCCAACCGGCTCCTTCAATCAGCTGATGGAGGAATGTCGGCTAAAAGGGAGCTGACAGCCCCACACACTGTCTGAATTTCCGCCGGTACATTAAAAACGCACCGACATTCGACCAATGTATGGGCACCTTAAGCTAAGTGAAGATTCCCTTTGCATAATGAGCATGCTCAACTCCTTTAATAAATCAATCCCACTATATGCTGTGTTAACAAGTGTGCTGCGTCTACGTGTCATTGTTACACTGCCAAGCCCTGGGCGTGTTCCCTTTTGACATGTGAAGTAGCGTGATTATTACATGGCAGTAAAAGAATAAATCTACCTAAGGTCCTGTTCACAGTCGGCGTTAAGGCAACGCGTGTCACATTTGTGTATAGTTTATGCCACATTTCAGCCCATGGGCTGCTGCGTGCGAAGCAAAGTAGTCCATGCAGCATTTTCAGCTGCACGTATCCCGCATTGTTTTGCTGCGTTTAACCTGTTTCACCGGCTGCATTTGGGGTGGCATTGAATGCAAAATGCGGCACGTTTTTAATGTGTTGCGTGCCAAGCGCATTGGCGCACAGTGAAAATGTGAACGACGACTAAAAGTGATAGCTCAGTTGTCAGAGGAATGTGGTAGGTTGAGTCACCCTGTGGCTAATATGATATCAGCACTTCATTCACATATAGCGTTTGCGTTTCTCGCGCAGTTTTCCATTCGGAAGACCGCACGGCACGCAACGCTAAAATCTTTTCAACTGAACGGATTTTGCTCGTTTGCGTCCATTACTATAGCCGCGAACTTGCAGAATCCCCCATAAAATCTCGCTTGTACTATTTTGCAGGACACACGGTTTTTAACCGTGTGGCCGTCGCAAAAGTCTGAACATTGCACATTAATGTGCAGTCTTTTTTTTAATGTTTAGAGCGGTTCCGCGCAGACAACCGATCCTGTGTGAATGGAGTCTAAGGTCTGCACACTCGCCCTAGATGTTCCAATGGCATCTCACTCCTCCACATTGGATGTTACATCATTTTCTATGGTAAATTCAGCACAAGGAATGGGGACAGAGCCAGGTGGATAGCCCCACTGCAAGGGTTAATATTCTAACAGGATGCACCGATACCGGTATTTTGGTTACGAGTACCGATCATTTTTTCGGTACTCGCCGATACCAATTACCGAGTAACGGAAGTCCCATTCAGAAGAAATCTGGGCAGTTCAAATTATGGTGTGACAGGCTGCACATACTAAGGTAAGAGGGGACTTTTTTGTTAATCGGGAAGCCGGGTGGCGAGTCATTACACACCCTCTTACCTTAGTATGTGCAGCCTGTCATACCATAATTTTAACTGCCCAGATTTCTTCTTTAAGTGACAATAATCCATGCACATAGTCTCAACTGCAGGATCTTTATAGTCCAAAATGGAGAATCAGGTGACCCTCTCCTTTGCACAAGGACTGTAGCATATATTGTTCTTCAGACACGGATAGTAGTATATATGGGTGGCCTGTATCTCAGGGCCCGCACACTGATCCATACAGTTCCATATTGTTACAACAAAGTCATATTATTTCATCTCAAAACATTCAATTCTGTTTTGACATTGTTACATCTTGTTTATAAACACTATATCAGAGTGTCCCAGCTCTTCTCACCGAGCTTTCTTTACTTCCGCAAATGGATGCAGGATCACTATTCGGCCTCATTTATATTACCATACACGTCCGTGCGGCGTGCACACCTGTAAATGGGCCGATCCCAGGAGGGACAGGTGCTGCGTGTGATTGCGAGCAGCAGCTTGTTCTTCCTTATGGGAGGATGTGGCTGTACACCTGAACTGGACATCCATGCGGGTACAGGTGTCTGCACTTGGATGCCCACTGTCTGCATCCAAGTGCAAACACATGGACCCGCAGTGCGGATGACAGCATGTAGCTGCGTCTTCCCATTGGGGAGGACAGGCTGCTGCACGCAATCACACGCAGCACCTGTCCCTCCTGGAATCTCCCGTTTACAGGCGTGCAAGCCGCATGGATATGTATGGCCGTCTGAATGAGGTCTTCCACTGCAGAGAACTTTAATTTTTATATATATATACATATGTGTGTGTGTGTATAGCGGGATTAGGGATGATGCACAATACTGTAAACAACAGCAAACCAATATCATCTCTAATGTGTCTTCAGGATACTGAATTTGGTTGCTTTTGGTTACTTGACTTCATCATGCATCCCTATTGTCTCTTTTCAAATAATGTTGAGGAAGGTTCATGACTGGTAAAAAAACAAAAAGGACACTATGCTGTACAACATATATGTGCTCATATGCAAGAACCATTTCTAAAATAAACATTTCCTGGCGCCCGTGGTTCCTATGGTCTCGGCATGACCCACCTCCCCCTTGACTTTAAAGTACGAATGTACACATAGCTCACAATGGTCTGGCCCCAAGACCTTGTCTGGACTTCCACATGAGGTGGTAGCTACGATTGTAGTGACGTACTATGTCTATTTTTCTTTCTTCCTATGGTTTGTCCTTATGGTCTTGAGAAGACCTGAATTGCTGCTCAATATTATATACCTTTTCTTTGTATCATTGAAAATAACCAATAAAAACCCATTGAAATTAAAATAAACATTTCCTTCCTATTGTTTCATGCTTTTCTTTACCAAATATTATTATAAATTATTTCTATGCTAGCTATGTCTCGGTGTGGGACACTTCCCATCAAACACAGTCCTTATTTAAACAGACACTACAGCAAAACTATATTCCCAGGTTAATATTCTGATGTGTAGACTGTGATGTCTGTGTGCAGGCCTGCAATCCCATCACCCCAAGGAACAAGAGAATCTCCCCAGAGTAGCTATTACAGCTCTCTGATCTGACTGGAGGAGGTGAAGTCTCAGAGGATGACACACAGGAAGCTCTGTGCAGCAGGAGGAGAACGATCCCTACACTGACTATAAGTAATAAACGAATACAGAGACAAGGCTTCATCTCTTGAATGGATATTTTTCATTTAAGAGCCAGCAAAGCTGTATAAATTCTCTAAAAACAAAAGCCGTTCTTATTTATGCAGAGACTGTATGTAAAATGTTGTCGTAGTCTAAGATATTAGAAGGGAGAGATGTATTTTTTTGGTATATATGTGAAAGAGATGCTCGGGGCAGATATAAAAGATGATTTAGAACAGCTCTGCATTCATTAACAAATAATTAACTGGCCCGTTCACACCGTAGCACAGTGTGGTTTTGTGTATTGAGGTGCATTGCATGGGGCAGTCCATTTATTTTAAATGGGTTGTCAACCCAAAAAAAAAGTTCTCACATTTGTTTCAAACATCAGCACACCACAACACACAGATCATTTTTATTTGTGCTGTAACACTAAAAGGTTGCAGCACACTGTAGATGTGCATTGGGGTACTTCCATAACATGGGTTATAATGCTGACGCCCCTCATAATCTGGGTTGTGTTGTGAACAAACCTCAGATATATTTTATAAAAGCAACTAGTGTAAGTCCCTAAATTTGACTTGTTATCAACCTTTTGCAATCCCCTCTACAGCAGCAGTCAGACTGTTAAAGGGAGGGGCAGGACTGTGAGCTAGTCAGGTGTGTTGACAAGTAACATGCTGTTAGGAGAAGTGAGCAGAGGAATTACCTTATCAGTCTTCTGCTGCTCTTTATCCAGGTTGAGAGAAGTCCCCCACTGCATTTAGGGGTCTGTCAAAATGTCAGGACTGGATAGATAGAAATATAAATACTTTGTCAAAAACAGTTCTCTTTACCACTTGTCATTGGTCATATACATATATGTGGCAGCTTGGAGGTGGGCTGTAATGCCGAGCTGCCATATATAGGTGTACAGCCAGCGTCACTGTGTTGTGCTGGAAGAGTTCTGATTCGACGTCTCCAGCATAGTGATCGCACTGTTACCAAGAGCTCCCAGTCACTGTTTATGATCAGTGGATTGCCTTTCAAGCAGGTCACCATGTGACTGGGAAGCCCGCTTCTGCGCCTTGGCGATAAGAACCCCTTGAAGGACTGGCAGAAAGGGGTTAAATGTATTCTATCTTTGTATTTAGCGGTTTCCCAGGAGCCCAGATTTAATGGGTAGGTGGAGAGGGTGCTGTGGGTTAGTTCACCTTTTCATTTTTTGTGAAAAGGTGAACTAAAGGTGGCCATACACCTTACAACCATCGCACGACTTTCGTTGTAAGGTAATTAAAATCTTGTATGATCTGCCCACCTTGGACAGGCAGATCGTACTTGCGATCATCGCAAGCCCTCACCGCTGAGGGGAGGGCTTCCGATGATTGCAGTGCTGAGCGGGCAGTGTGCGCTTACGCACACCGGCCTGTGCGGCATTCGTCTCCCGAGCACGCCACTAACCCGCCGAAAACCGTACGATTTTCGGCAGGGTTTTAAGCGTGCTTGGAAGACAAATGTCGTGCGACCTTACAGTAGAAGAGGTCGCACGCTATCCATACACCTGCTGATTATCGTACGATAATCGGCAGGTGTATGTGCACCTTTAGACCGCCGGAGCCCTTGGCATAAGTAGCTGTGGGGACTGGTCTAGCAGTCCAGAGGGAGGCAGGATCTGGTAAGTAATTCTGCTTAATCCCAGCCCCTAGACCAAAATGTCCACTTAACCTTTGCAGTGCGGGGGTTGCAAGGGCATGTTTTTTTATTTGCCCAAAGTTCTTCAATTAAGAGATCATTGGTAGTTATCTGCATTTTTGCATGTATGTTGATGCGAGTTTATTTTTTTCTTTTATTTGAGGGGGTTGGGTGCTGAATGACTGGAGTGTTAGGTTAGCATTAAACATGAATAGCAATGCACCACATCAAAAATACACGGCATGCTTCTGTGTCATTGGTTAATATGTATATATGTGCGCACAATCTTCAACTTCTTCTTGAGCACCCCTGGATTATCATATACTGGGGAAATATTAGAAATACCAAGACATCCTTGAAATGTCCAACGTAGGGCCTGGCCAATATAGGGGTGCAGGAGGGGGTGAGCCAGAAGATGATATTTGTATATTAAGCTGCCCACACACCTTACAATTATCTGCAGATTTTCTGTAGTCAGATGGAAAAGGTGCAACAGATTCCTCCATCTACATTAAACTGTGTGGATGGAGTCATCTCCACCTGGGCCAATCTGTTGCACTTTTTCCATCTGACCACAGAAAATCTGCAGATAAATTGTAAGGTGTTTGGGCACCTTTAAGGTGCCCATACACTGTGCGATTATCGTACGATAATCACAAAGTGTATGGAAGACGTGCAACCGTTTTTACTGTACGGTCGCACGTCTTTTGTCTAAGGATCATGCTAGAAAACCAGCCGAGAATCGTACGATTTTCGGCTGGTTTTACGCATGATCGTAAGATCAATGCCGCACGTGCCGGTGTGCGCACGCGCACACTGCCCGTTCAGCATTGCGGTCATCGGAAGCACGCCCCTCAGGTGGCCATACATTGTACAACCATCGCAAGACTTTAGTCTTGCGATGGTTGTAAAGTAATTTAAAAAAAACGTACGATCTGCCCATCTTGGACAGGCAGATCGTACTCGATCATCGATGACCGCAATGCTGAACACGCACATTGGCCCGTTCGGCATTTGTCTCCCGAGCACCGTTCAAACCAGCCGAAAATCGTACGATTTTCGGCTGGTTTTCTAGCGTGCTCCTCAGACAAAAGACGTGGGACCGTACAGTAGAAACGGTTGCACATCTTCGTTCACACTGCTCGATTCTCGTACGATCGTGGGATTTCTCGTACGAGAATCGAGCAGTGTATGGGCACCTTAAGAGTGTCTGGGATTCAGGGTTTGGGGGGGTTGCTTGAAAATGTGCTGGCATACCAGGTACTTGCCTTGTCCCCTAGCCAGCTGACTTCTTTTTAATTGCTCACAGGTGTTCTTTAATCAAGTCTTCATTTCAAACATTTCCCTGCTGCATAAATCTGCCAAATTTAGTCGAATTCATAAAAAAACTGCAAAGAACATAAATAACCGAATCCTCCTTCCAAATACGGATGAGCTTCTAAGCTGTCTTCCCTGTCCTTTAATAGCTACAATATAACCCTTTTTCTGCCATTTTTTTTATACTGCTCTCTTACCAATTTATATGACTGCAATCACATACTTATCAATAAATAATACCAAACTATCATTTCGAGCCTTTAAATAGCTCATTGTGTCTTCTTTATCATATGTGGGGCTAACCAGTGATTCATCCTGTAGGAAAAATACAGCCCAAGAGCTTAACCCAAATGTCTACCTTATGATTCATTTTCCACTCTGCTAAAGACTTCACCTGGAGATTCAGCGGCAGAAGAAGCAGATTCACAGTCTCCCAGAAATACATTTGCGGCCTATAAACAATAAACAGCTCAATACTCCGCTCATATTGCAATTTGATCTATGTGTTTAATATTTTCGGCTTTTTCTTCCTCCATTTTGCTACAGGAGAGAAGTTGAAATGACAAGGTATCCACGGCCAGACATTGCTGGAGATTTACTTGAGGCGTTTTTATTTATTTTTTTCTAAAGGTGGATGTGAGATTTAGGAATTGTTAACCCTTAATCCACTGGAGGATTCTGAAGATGACACAACTAAGCATTGATGAACAGTTCAACAGGCAACTATTGCCTAATACCAATATTTTTGTTAGAATTATCAGCCTCACAGAAAAAAAAATATGACAAAATAGCAAAAATCTTCATATTTTTTGGCAACAATACATGAAATTGTTTAGTACACATGTATTGCACTTAGGTCCCAGTAACACGAATAGGGCCAATTGCACGAGTCTAAAGAATTGCTGCATGAAGACTAAGGCTAGGTTCACACCTAGGCGATTCAGATGCCGAGCCGTTTTCGTGCGATTGTCACATGTTTTCGATCGCACGGCTGTTCATTGAAAACCACGTGGTTATCGCGCGGTTTTCAATGCATAGAGAGGTCTATGGGACCCAAACCACGCAACAACTGCCTGAAAATCACTCCTGCACCTTTTCCCACGACAGGCGATTTTGTCCGCGCGACAAACCGCAAAGATGTGAATAGACTCCTTTGACTTCAATGTGAATCTGTGTTTTGCGCTATAAATCGCCTAGGTGTGAACCTAGCCTCGTGCAAGCTGATGGAGGTGGGCATCATTGTACAATGCAATGACAGCTGCCATCGTCCCCAGCCATTCACAACCGCTTGTTTGTAATCGCTCATGCTACGGTTACCTGACAAATGAACAGTCTGAGGGGAATTGATCAAAACTGGAGCAGCTGTGCGTGGTAACCAATCAGCATCCACCTTTCATTTTCAAAGCTTAACTGAACAAACTGAAGAGAGAAGCTGATAGGTTGCCCTGGACAACTGCTCCAGATTTTGTCTGCTCCAGTTTTGATAAATTCCCCCCAGTCTATGTTCAAGGGCAATCAACCGCAAGTAATCCCAGCATGAGTGATGAAGCTGGCAGCTGTCATTGTATTGCACAGCACCGCCCACCTGCAACGGTTGCATGAGTCTGATGTAGCAAATTGTGATAATCATGCAACTGGTCCCATTCAACAGTGTTAGAAGCCTTGTTAGAAGAATATTGATGTCTTGCAGAAATAGAGGCCTAGGATTAGATTTCTCCGGGATAGAGGCCTAGGATTAGATCCTGCCTGCATGGATTTTTTATTCCCTGGGATACTGCGCACCTCCTAAAATCCAGAATTATCCTGGCAGGTGTATTGCCTTTTGCCTAAAGCGGAACTTCAGGCAGCTTTAAAACAACAGCAATTAATGCAATTATCAATTAATTTAAAGAGCAATAATGCTGAAGATTAATCTGATAATATTTTGGCTTCCTTGGTTCTTCCTTCCACCTTTATCAACATCCTAATGATACTATTAAATTAAACCTTTCTGTTTTCATTACATTCCTTATTTACACCCATTGCCATCATCACTATGTCTCTGTTCTTCTCCACGCAATGCAGGCAGATCATGGCTGGTGGGAGGGGTTGGCAAGGTGCCATACAGTTTCCTAAGAACATGTGCTTGATGCCCACATGTGGTGCCAAGCCTCTATGACTGAAAGAGCAAATCCAAAGAATAAAAGGGGTGGGCAAGGGACCGTCAGGCTGGGGAGGAGAGAGCTACATGGTGCTGGACATCCTTCAGCCAGAAATAAGGGCCCCTTTCACACTACGTGATCAGGAGTGGATCCATGCACAGATTTCCTCCTGATCAGTGTAGTACGGATTGGATCTCACCAACGTAACATCTTGTGATGGAGGAAATGAGTGGACCCCGTGTTGGTCTATGTGGAATCGCATGTAAGCGGACATACAGTATATCGGGTTTACATCAGATTACCCCAATGTGGCACAATCAGGTCCTGCAAAACAGAACACTGTTCCAGTTGTTTATCCGGACCTGGCCAGAGTCAGGGATAATCATATGTAAACGGACAAGCCCGTTTAGGTCCGGCTGCCCATAGACTTACATTGGGCATCCAATCGGGTACACCTGAAAAACTGACAGATGAACCTGATCGGACCATCCATCTGATAGAGGCTTAAAATGGGCTCTATCTGACCTTCTGCAGGTTGTACTGTACAATGCGAGAAGCTCCCAGTGTGCAGCGAAATCAGAGTATGCTATTTCAGTCCAGGAGAGGAATCGGTACAACTGTGCAAAACAGGAGGTTCGATTAGAGTTCAGCTTCAAATGCATTATTTAATGCCACTATTTAGCTAGATTGGTGAATGACTGGCCGAGAGAGACAACACCAATAATCAATCAGGTGTACTGCATTGCACATGGGCAGACAAGGAATATGCTAACACATGAAGGGAGAAGACAAACAACCTCATTGGTCTTTTGGTGCCACTTCACTGTGCAATTATAAGCTGGGGGGCTGGGAGGTGAAAAAATAAAGTAAAATACATTTTTAAAAAAATGTGAAGTCCCCCACAGCCGTGGACGTACACATAGTGACGTAAACAGAGTGCTCAGAGTGAGAGCAATAATGTTAGGGCCAATATTAATGGTCTAAACTGATGACCTGTACAGGCTTTTACAGTGTCGCCTACGGACAATTTGGGGTACTATATTTTGTCGCAGATTCACAGGCACACGCAATTTGTAACCTGGACATGTTGGGTATCTGTTTACTCAGCATAACCTCATCTTTTATATTTTGCAAGATAGGTATTATATTGCGTTTTGGGCTCTAAAATTAACTTTAGTGTGATTTTTGCTGAAATGTTGGGTTTCATAAAGAGTTGTGCTAATATCTTGCAACAAAAAAAAATTAAGTAATTTTCAGGCCTAAAATGTGACATGTGTGCAAAAAATTCAAAAAACGCCTTGGCAGCGACAGGGTTAAGATGCTTCTTAGGCCCCATTCTCACAATCGCCTGTAAATGCGCGCAAAAGTGCGTGCATCGGTGCGCGTGTACGGAAACCAAACCAAATGTGGAATGCACTTGCAGTATTATTACTAACTAATGGCACCCAAGTGTGGCCGAGCAAATGCAGTGTTTTCCCATGTGTTCGTGCACATGTGAATGTGCATGAAAGCATGGGGAAAAAAAGCAGAACACATGTTGCAAAATGTGTAACATGTACCATTTTTCTGCAATGGTAACACGCCATACGCGGCAAATAAACGCTTGCAAATGTGCAGGAATATGCTCCACCGCAACGCACATTTCCACAATGCAAAGGTGTAATTGGGGACTGGAAAAAAAAACAAAGCTCATCTGACCCCATCCTCTAAAGGTGCCCATACACCTTACAATTATCTGCAGATTTTCTGTGGTCAGATGGAAAAAGTGCAACAGATTGGCCCAGGTGGAGGTTACTTCATCCCCACAGTTAAGTGTAGATGGAGGAATCTGTTGCACCTTTTCCATCTGACCACAGAAAATCTGCAGATAATTGTAAGGTGTATGGCCAGCTTAAAAGGTGCCCATACACTTTACAACCCTCGCAAGACTTTTGTCTTGCGAGGGTTGTAAAGTACTTAAAAAAACGTACGATCTGCCCATCTTGGACAGGCAGATCGTACTTGCGATCATCGCAAGCCCGCCCCCCTGAGGGGCGGGCTTACGATGACTGCAATGCTGAACGGGCAGTGTGCGCGTGCACACCGGCCCGTTTAGCAATCATCTCTCGATCATGTTAAAAACCAGGCGAAAATCGTACGATTCTAGGCTGGTTTTCCAACATGCTCGAAATACAAAAGTCGTGCGACCATACAGTAGGAACCGTCGCACGCCTTCCATACACTGCACGATTCTCGTACGATCGCGGGATTTCCTTGGAATTCTCGTACGAGAATCGTGCAGTGTATGGGCACCTTAACACAGAGTTACTTCTATGGTACTTCTCAATGTGGGTCATAAAGATGGAGGTGGAATTCCTTTCTCTGAGTGGTTTGATTTACATACATCATTTTTTTAAATGACTATTGATTAGTTTTTACTTTTAATACTAACCGCAGGTTCACATGGCTAAGGAAGGAATGTTATTCCTTCAGCAAACCACACAAAGCGTCATTATTTGTGGTTCTCAATCTCAGGTTTATATTGAGATATGGTCGGAGTAGTAAGGGTTAAGCACCTCATTCTGAAGAAATTAACCTTGTCAAATAGCTTTATGAATCTATTAATTTTGACACCAGAAATTGAAAGCGTGACCTATTCATGCTTTGTGTGATTATGCTGTCACCAATGAAAATTTGTGCTGCTTTTAACTCATCTCTGTAAAAAAAGAAAAAAAAAAAAACGACTGTTACTTTCAAATGAGAAATATTTAACTTCTCTAGAGATGTAGAATTCATAGTGTTGGCCTGACACTATAGACAGATTACTAGTTAATTATGGGGTCTATTATATGGGGCATTGACAAAGTATATCCTCAAATGCCCTGGTATTGTCACCCAGAGACATAAATTCGCTATAGTATATTATTAATACATGTTTATAGGACATTTCTAAATCATGTACAAGATAATAATAATTATAATATTAGTAATAATAATATACGTTTATAGGACTTTTCTAAGTCCTGCATTGTATAAAATTAATATACGTTTATAGGACTTTTCTAAATCCTGTATAATATAATAATCATAACAATAACGGTATTAATAATAATAGATATGTATATAGGGCATTTCATAATCCTGCATTGCATAATATTAATATATGTTTATAGCTCCTCGAGGGCGGTGACTGATGTGAATGTGCTGTATGTAAAGCTCTGCGTAAATTGTCAGCACTATGTAAATAAATAGTACATTTGTAAATCCTGTATATTCTGACTCCGATCGTTGTGATAGCGAAATATATCCCTTGCTGAGACCTCTATGCCTGGCCTGTATAAGCAGATATACTCACTGCGGACAATCCTCGTCAGATAGCTGAACTCGTCAATACCGATTCATTCAAAGAGGTGTTTATTCTTAACATCAGGGTACAGCAGATGATAGGAACAGCAGTTGAATGGTTATAATATTGTGCGGTCAGAAAATGATGCCTTTCCTACGTACTGTGCAGATTATATGTGTGTCCTTGTTTCATGTGGCTTCTAACTGCGGCCATGACACAGGAAGTACTGCACACAGGAAGAAGGAAGGGGCGTACACTAGGGGAAAATACATCGTCACATGAGGAATAATTACAGAAAAACATGTACATTACAACAAAAGGCCACTAGATGGCAGCATAGGATAACACATGAATTTAGCTATGAGAAAATAGTTAGGCAAATCACACTATATAAATTCTAACCTATATAACAATGCTAATATTAACTGAGGCTATGCATCTCATATTCTATGCCCCTATTGGGGCGGCACACTGTATAATAATAATATAATACATTTATAGGACATTTCTAAATCCTGTATAATTTAAATATAATAATATGTACATTTATAGGGCATTTCCAAATCCCGTATAATATAATAATATCATATGCTTATAGGACATTTCTAAACGCACATAAATTAATATAATGATTTTAAATGGTATCACTCACACTCTGCATTTAGATGCGTTCAGGTGTGTTCAGTTTAGTAGTGTTTAGTGAAAAAAAGAATTCGCTGAGGGCATTTTAGATGCTCAAACTGCATCTAAACACATGTAAATAATTGATAAAAGGGAGTTTGGGGGAAAAGGTTTGTATGGGACACCTGAACACTTATTATCTGATTTAGGTTAACATAGAGAGTAAGTCACCAGCACACCAAAATCTTCATCACCAAAACGCCTTTAATGACGTTAGTTAATCATGAAATCACAGGAAAAAAGCGACGTTTCAGGACCACGCAGGGTCCCTTCATCAGGTAATGTGATGATCAGACACTAGAGCTTTGCGGTCTTGGGACCACACTGCAATTTGTGATAAAAGTTATGTAGGGCCAAGGGGAGAAAAGAGGGGGGGGGGGCATTTAAATGTCGGTTTGTAACTTAGACCTTCTACCCTACAATGCATCTAAACCAAAGAAGTAAAATTTTATATATTGCAGTTTACAAGCCCTTAGCTGTAGCGGCTCCATTCATTTTCTATTTGTTAGTCGTTTTTTTCTTTATGTTCCGCTATTGATCCTATCAGTAACACACTTCCTGTCCTCGGTTGACAACACTTTCTGTACTGTGTCTGTCACGGTCTAGGGACCAGGGCACATGAGCTCCTGTGTTTGCGGAGTTGGTAGGAGTCACAAAGAGGCGGGATATCGGGGATGTAGGTCACAGGGAGAGAGGAACGAATGATCTGTGCGTTCTGAGGACGCACTAGAGGCGCAGAATCTAAGAAGGGCCAGGTATTCGACAGAGCCTCTAGTGGTGAGGATGATTGGCTGCTGGACACCTTCCAGGTTGCGGCCCTCTAGCGCACCCACACAGACGCAAGGGACTAGTTCATGCAGCGGGGAACTGGATACAAACAGGTAGGGAAGAAACTTGTAACCAAGAGGAGGAAGACAGGAAGAGGGAGAGAGAGAGAAAGTCTCAAGCAAAAGTGCAAACGCACAGCAGAACAGCAGAGTATACTGAAGAGAATAGATAAGCAAGGACACTAGGGAAGGGTAAGCGGCTTAGAGGCACACCTAGGAGCAGGAAGGTGCAACGTACAAAAGTAAACGAGATGTGCGTTGCACATGCATACAAAGAAGCAGGATAACAGAGAGAAAAGTACACAAAGAAGCACAAAAGGGATGTATGCACACAGGGGGTGTGCAGACAAGGATGAATCCAACACAGCCACCAGGTTAGAGAGGAGCACAGAAATAAAGGGGTGACAGCAAAGCAAAGGAAGATACACTGGAAGGTAAGTGACGGAGTAGAAGTACAACAAGCAGTAAATAGGAGGCAGCAAACAGACAAAGACTGTAGAGGGAAAACACAGTAGAAGTAAGGCAACGAAGGCAGTATGGAGAGGCGCACAGGTGAAGGCAATTAAGGAGCAAAAGCAGGGGATAACGCCAAAAAGGGATACTAGCTGGTACAGGGAAGCCAAAGGCGCAGGGATCCAATAGCAAGCGCAGGGAATAAGATCCCAGGGTTAGTCAGAGACAGAAGGGGTACGGAACAAGGCATAAGACTTGTTGCTCGCACCAAGAGCAACAAGTGAGGAACTCCTAAATAGGGGAGAAGGAGAGCAGATTGGCTGCAGCCTTGTGAGACACCATAGGCTGACAGCCCAGAAACAGGGAGCATATCGAAAATCCGGCACGGATTTCCGGATATTGTGACAGTGTCTATGGAGAAGCAGAAGCTACGACTGGATTACAGAACACCTCTCCCTCTTCTTCATAACATAAGGGGAGGTATGCTATAGTCCACAATGAGAGACGAGAACAATGCTAACTGATAACTGGCAGAGCGCAAGTTAGCAGTTCACAAGATTTTGGCAGTATCAACAGCTATTTTTAACACTTATCAAACAGTCCAGTATACTGTATGTCTAATGACATATTCAACAGACTAAAAGGACAGAAATAAGAGATATTATTTGTTAGAGTTTACATGCACTTTAACCTGCACTGAAAAATACCTTGGAGTAGCTATTATGGTGATGCAGAGGCTTTAATACATCTACTGACCCAGAAAACATGCAGATTAGGGGTTGAGACTTTCTTCCAACTTCACTAACTGCATGCTGGCTGTAAAGGGTGACTCAGAAAATATTGAAGCCAGAGACAACCACGCAACTAGCAAATGCAGAAAGAGCTCAGCAACAGTATTATTTTCAGTACAGTTTTCCTGCTGATAATTTATAATGCCAGCTACTTATTTCTGCTTATAGACATTATCTACATTATTTACAGCAACCATTTCTGCTGAGCCACTGAATCTCTGTCTATCCCATGAGATACTGGGGATCATTTACTGAAGGCAAACAGGCTGTTCACTTTGCATGGGAATTAGTACTTAACTTAGTGAATGTGGTATAAATTCACTTTGCAAATAATACCCAATCACGTGCAAGGAAAAAAGATGATTGGATGGCAGAAATCAGCAGAGCTTCACCTCATTCACTAAGCTAAGGGAAAGTTCTCTTGAGAAGCGAACAGCCAATTTGCCTTTAGTAAATCAACCCCATTGGCTCAAAGGATTACAGACTACTACAATCTCCCTTAACTTTTTCCCAATTGAGATCCTCTTTTGCATTGAAAAGAACCAGCACAACTGGGTTTATATAGTAATATGAATATAATTATAACTGTCGGCTTACTTATGAAAGATTGATACTCGCACTTTATTTAACCTTAACAACCCCCAGTGACACAAACCATGAAGGATTGATGAATAAATAATGGTTAGCCAAGTCCACCAATGTTTTTTTCTACTACTTTTCTTTTCCTTTAGAATTTAGAGGAGGATGAATAAACATTTTAGTACAGTATAAACAGATTTAATAGTTATATACGTAATTTATTTATAGGAGGATTGTGCTTAGGTAACCAATTTATCACCAGCTATTGTTAAACAAGCCAGCTGAAATGTAAAGAGTAGCCTGATAAATGGTTTAAAGTGTATTTCCACTTTTGCAGCCAAATTGGGATAACATCTATTTGATATTTGCTATATTATCTTCCCATTCACATAGCAAAACTTAGAAAACAATATTTATAAATTGTTTCTCACCGTGGTTTGACTCGCATGTGGAGCTTGCAATCGGATGATGGCCTTGGGTCTTTCCAACACCTTAAAGATTGTAAGCATTTCCCTAGCAGGGAAATCTTTCGTCATATACAAATATAATAGACGTAATTTCTAAACATGCTAAATGTCATCACTCCCACGCTAAACGGTCGCCATTTGAATTCAAATGTTGCAATGATCCACACAGCCCCGGGCTAATATCCCTCCTTTACTCCTCCTGTGTCCAATTCCCATCTAACACACCCCCTTCCTATATCACCAAATGGGAGCAAGATTTGGGGGAATCCTTGGGAGAGGAAACGTGGACCCAGATCTGGTTGAATGCTGTCATGAAGAACTTTTTTTCCGCTTTGGATAGAGTGGAGAGGGATTAGAATACCTGTCTGTTTTTATTGCTGTCTGTGCCCCTGTTAGGGAGATTCTATTTGTCCTGGTTATTCTAGTCTTTTATTGATGAAAGTGACAGAAAATCCCAAATTTTGGGTTGTCACCAGAACAGGAAAATATGGGAAATCATCCAATAAGGGCACTAGTCCTGTTGACTCTCCTGACCACCAGGGATTTCCCTCACTTTGCGGAGATTTCTTCTCACTTTCTGTTGTGGCTATTGGACAGGAAGTGAAGGGTAATCTCCTCAAAGGGACACAGATGGCAAAAAAAGCTGATGGGTTAAAGCCCTCCCTTACACTATCCAAAACTCAAAAAAAAAAAACAGCTTTAGTTCTACTGTAATATTTCCTATATCTAACCCTGTCTGTACTGTGCTGGCAGATCTCATTATAAGTTGTAAACTAGATTTGAACGCTGTCTGTCCAAACAAAGGGTTAAAAATCAAGAAGCATGGCTATTTATGTTAATGAGAGGAAACCCACTCTGTCCCCATTTTGTCTTGGGGACAGACTCATTTTGACATTGTTCAGAGTAGCTTGCACTCTGCCCAAAGGCCTGCTACAAGGTAACAACTACAAGGTAAGAAATATTTTTTTTTAAATGGTATGCTCTATGAATAAGCATATATAACAAACAAATAGAGAGGTTTTCATTAAATTTGACTGCAAAAGAGAGAATACACTTTAAATAAATTACACACCTAAAAAAATAATAATAAAAAAACAACTTCACAACAAAGAGCAATTAATCACAATAGCTTTTAACAGTCAATCAGAATACAGCTTTCCACAGGTCCGAGTGGACAGAATAACTGATTTGTGATTGGTAACTTTAAAATTTAGGGGCTGATTTATAAAGGGTTCCCCAGTGTATAGCTGGGCGAACACCATTCGCATAGCATTACTGCCACTAGATAAAGCCAAGGAGCTATACCAAGACAAACCCTTTATAAATCAGCCTCTTAAATGGACATTAAACTCAGAAGTTAAACCTTCAAAATGTATTAAACTACCTTAACTATTACCAAAAATGTATCTTATTTGTGTATCACTCGGCTGTAGATCCTCAAATCATCTCTGAATTGGTGCGGACACTGTCCTTCCTTCTGGAGGGTGGATACTTTTGTTCCCCATTGTCCCTGTGTGTGTTGCAAAGTAGTCACTGCTCCAAGCTTGGTTCCGTGATGGACTACAATCTCAGTGCAAATGAATAAACTAAACGTGAGATTGTAGTCCATCACGGAACCAAGCTTGGAGCAGTGACTACTTTGCAACACACACAGGGACAATGGGGAACAAAAGTAGCCACCCTCCAGAAGGAAGGACAGTGTCCGCACCAATTCAGAGATGATTTGATGATCTACAGATGAGTGATACACAAATAAGTTACGTTTCTGTTAATAGTTAGGGTACTTGAATACATTTTTAAGATTTACCTCCGGAGTTTACTGTCACTTTAAATTTCTAATTGGATACTCATTAATCAAAATGTGCTAATACGAATTGTCATTTGTCTTGCATTGTATTGTAACTGTAATGTCTTAAAGTGCTGCACAAACTGTTGGCTCTATATAAATCCAGTATAACAATGATAATAATCATAATTAATATCCAAAGCCACCAATAGACCTGCACTACACAATTACACCAGATGACTGGAGGATAAGAGTTTGAATCTGAGTACACATAAATGTAAAGCACTGAATACGTTACTACCCAATAATCACCAAATTGCTGAGTAATAACATATTATACCAAATAAATAAAATAAGCTACAATGTATTTTATATTATTTACTTCTTAATTCCTTACTCAGCTTTTTGCCTAAGGGAGGATTCATAAACCTTCTGTTAGCCATACTATTAAAAATAAAGACAATCTCCTACAGGCTCTATCAAGTACCTAGATAGGCAGCATGAGTGCATTATTATGTATTTTTTTATGTCTAAAATTTAGGCCAAGAGTGTTAGTCAGACCTGTTTCCATGGCAGTGTTAGAGTCTTCTGCACAATTCCCTATCATCTCTACAGTTCCTCTGTCTGTTATAAAATAGAAATCAACAGAAGTCATTTATTGCATAGGGCCAAGTGAAAGACCAGGATAGAGCAGCCTTGAATACAGATGGGCAAGCATGGGCATGTGGAAAGAATAATCAGCTTGTGCAATGTATGAATGATGTTAAAGGAGCTTAACCCCTTGGCATAGTAAGATGTAAATACGCCCGAATGAGAGATATACGTTTCTGCAAGAGTCAGTCTACCTATATCCTACTTACAAAAGGCCATAACGCTCTCATGTGCCGCATTGAGTTGCCATTGAGTTGTCAGTTACAGTTTCAATCACTAAAGAGAGAATATAAGCTACTATCACTGGTTCCCTGCCACTGATTGCTGTCAGGGGACTTTGATCATCTGACAAAACAGTAATTTCTAAGTACGCATTACCATAAAACAAAGTCTGTCTTTTTTTGTGTGACTCCTGTGAAGAGACACGTAGACCATTGGCTTTAGTATGCTTTGGAACTTTGTATTGGGTTCAGAGATAAATGTACAAACAATAAATAAGACAACAATTTTAAACAACGCCAAGATTTTTTTCAAATTAACCCTTGCAGTGGGGCTACCCCAGCACTGCAAGGGTTACATACTCGTTTTACTCTAGGGACAAGAATAAAGAAAATATTCACCTGATCCTTGGTTCTACCTGGCTGCTAAACCAGTCCTTACAGCCTCTTCTCCCCCCTTCCCCTCCACGTGCATCAGCAGTCTAAGGACCCATGACATTATTACATCTAATGCAGGTCCAATAGATGTGAGCACGCCGAAGGACATAGTAGACCTGGACGGAGGGGGAGAGAGGGGAGCGCTCACTGCTGCAGGACCGAGGACCAGATGAGTATATTCTTCTTTATTATCACCCCTAGACAAAAACAAGCACGTAAACCTTGCAGTGCAGAGGTGGTCCCACTACAAGGGTTAATTTGAAAAAAACTGGAGTTCTTCTTTAAGCGTAGCTCCTCTGTAAAGTGCAGCTACGGGCAAAATAAAATAAAAATGGTAAAGCGCTGCGCAAACTGTTGGCGCCATATAAATCCTGTATAATAATAATAAAAATACAAAAATGACAAGTGTCTCACTATCATGTACACAGCAGACCTCCATTATATACTGTAGTGCTATTACCTGTTTATCCTGCCAGTGGCTAAATCCGCTCCAAAAAGGGTCCTGCTGTAGCGACACACGACCCGCGACAGCAGGACCCTTTGCCCCATTTAAATGCCCTGGAGCGCGATATCGCGCGGTAATTTGCCGCGATATCGCGGGAATTACCGCGCGATAAATCGCTCAATGTGAAAGGGGCTTGAGATGGACATGTCATTGGAAATGAACTATAAGTAAGTGTCAAACAAATTAAGTCTCAACTCCAGCTAACACTTTGTTAGCAGTTACAGCAACAGATTTAAATCAAATAAAAAGTCCTAATGTCTCCTGTATGGCAGTCTAAATAAGTCCCAAATCCAGTTACTATCCAATGCACAAGTCTCATAAAGTAAACTAAAAATTCCTTTACCTTCCCTGACTGAAGCAAATCCTTTTTCTGTTGGGTCTCACACGCTCCCCCTCACAGACACTGCAGATCACAATGGGAGGGGTTTAGCAACAGCAGTGCTGCCAATCCAGAAAGCAGTGGGCAGGACTAAGTGTGGTTAGATGCTAACTGACAAGGTATACGCTTGGGAATGGCATTGACAATGCTAATAGCTACTCCCCCTGCAACATTTTTTCATGCCACAGTAGTGCAACAGGCACAGCCTACAGGACAGTGACAACTCTGCTGTTAATTCAGGAGCAGTGCAGCATTGTTGCCATACAATCACAAGAAGCTGCATTAGGTGAACTTTACTGGTATTTTTTTAATGAGAGGCAGTAGTTCTACTTTAAAGATATACTTAACCACTTCAAGACCAGGTGTTTAGACCCCCTTCCTGGCCAGGCCATTTTTCAGTGTTCAGCGCTGCAGTCCTTTGACTGACGTTTATTCCGTCATGCAATGCTGTACTGAAAACATGAGCATTGTAAAAAGGTTCACTCTTTTTTCCTTATTATGTTTGCATTTAGGGTTGTTTAGCTTATTTCATTAAGTGTCCATTGTATATGTGCTTTTTGAATGTATTTGATTATTTGCATACTGCTGCTTTAAATTATTTATTTTACTTTTTTTTTTACTGTCTATTTTTTCTTTTTTGTGACAAAATGTAAAATATTGAAAGTAACAACTGGCACTTTAATTTAGACTTCCCCATTGACTTTCTGCAAAATGGCAAAATATCAAAAAAATCAACCAATTTTCGCAAATTTTTGGGGGAAATAAACACTGTCATGGAGATATTGGACCCTTTGTGTTGTCAGGCATGTAGCCTAGAGAGCTGGGGGTGTTCGTTAAAGCACCCCAAACAGGATGATGGGCCTTGCTGCAGATGGCTCCCAGCTTGTGACCCTCATTCGCACTCACAATGGCAACAGCTGACAGCAAGCAGAAATGAAGCATGCTACAAAATCGGCAGGTAAGGTTGTGGTCAAATGGGCAAGAGGTCATGGCAGGTGGATAACAAGGACCATTTAAAAACAGGCAGAGATCACAAACAAGTATCAGACCTGGAAAAGGGATCATGTGTACAGGAGCCTGAGAACAGGTACTCATGGAGGTCTTTGCTGAGGCAACTCCCAAGTGTCATGGAACTCTGGTTGTGAAAGGCTGTATTATACTACTCAATAACAGTATATCTTCCAGCAGCCTCTTTCTGTAGCATACTACATTTATTTATTTTTAAAGGTATTATTTATTTTAGATAAGGTGAAGTACCTTTTTTCTCGAGCTTGTGGGGCTTCTGCCTGCCGTACGACCGGTTGCCCAAAACTGCTTCCCTTCTCCGGCCACAGTTCAGACCAATGTTCAGATACAATGGGGGGAATTTATCAAAACTGGAGCAGACAAAAACTGGAGCAGGTGTTCATGGTAACCAATCAGCATATCTCTTCAGTTTGTTCAGTTAAGATTTGAAAATGAAAGAGAGAAGCTGATTGGTTGCCATGCACATCTGCTCCAGTTTTTGTCTGCTCCAGTTTTTATAAATTCCCGTCAATGTCTGTGAGGAGCCCACCCACATACCAACAGCATCAGACAGCAGAGGAGAGCAAGGAATAAGGTAAGTATTTCACCTTATCTATTACGTCCTAGACGAAACACGCTATTAATGCTTTCAAGAGGACATTTCTCTGCTGACCACCAACATAAAGAGTGTTGGTTATGTGTCTAGATGAAGCACTGAGATCTTGAGGAATGCTGAAATAAGTTTTACAAGTTCAGGAGAATATTACATCTGAATACAGCATTGTGCAGCAAACATATAAAGTAGATATATAGGAAAGAACTTCCTGTGTATCATAGATCAGCATGCATATAGAAAACTAACATTGCACTACAGCGCCATCTACAGCTCAAAAGACATAACAATATATCAGTACATTAAAATATCAGTAGTATGCTGTTGTATTTCCAACAAAGAGGCCACTACAACTCCCAGTTTATGAGTTTCTTTTCTGTATACTATTTTTATTTGTTTAGTTTTCTCTGTATTGCAAAAAAATTTTGTCATACAGAGGAACAGGCTGTTAAAAAATGATTTGCTCCAAATATCAAATATACTTGATGTGCCACATTCTTCTTTTACTGATTATTATACACAACTAACAGATCACAATAATTTTCTAATGAGCTGTATATACAGTATAAACATTTGAGAAGAGGTTTACTAAGACATGGAAATGATTTCTCTGTGGTTTAAAAGGGTTGAGAACAGCTGGTTTAGAAGATCGGTTATTTTGTATATCAGCTTCCTTCTCAGCTTTAGGAAATAAGACAACATTGTAACATGTTACATTTAGAGATCTAAATAACTCTATAACTTTATAGAATTTTTTTTGCGTTAATTAGAATTCTTCATTTTATTGTCGCTGATGTGCAAATTATCCGTTCTCAACATAATATGAATTATTCTTCGTGCATCATGATATACAGAGAGGATTACATATACAACCTCTGCAATACAACCTCTGCAATCCAAAATAATATTTTGACCACTTAATTCCTTTACAATCAACACTAAAAACAGTGTAAAATAAAATAATAAAAGAGGGCAGGGAATATTTTCTACGACGTCAAAGCATTGTGCTGAATGAAAAGGTTGTGCAGAGGATTCTGGGAACAGCAATACATATTCATGAGTTTACATTGTGATGTGGTAAAATCAGGGACAAACTGAAAACCTGTGGAAAACGTGTGAATATAATGTTAACCGATGAACATCTACAGACAGACCACGAAAATGGTTACATAAAGGATGCGATTTTCAGTTAAAACATTATTCTTACATTTCGCCTACTTTCATGCTATCATTAACATTAAGATGTTTGTAATATTGTATTTCACGTACTTGAGATGAAAATCTGTTTTTTTTTTTTTTTTAAGAAAACAAAATTTGGCTGTGTAATTTCCTGTTACACTCATACAAGACTTTGTTCAAGAATACCACAGGAATCCGTATAAATATATTCCAACATACCTTGTCTAGAGCCAGAAGATACAAAGCATTTTTTTCTGCAGCTCTGTAGGGAGGTGACAGCCGAAGGGAGCTCTATGTTTGTGAACAGGCAGACTGGGAATGCTTAATTCACTGTCTGATTTCCTTGAAAATCTCAGTCTCTGGTTGACATAAGATGGGCTACATTATACATATCAACGCAATGGTCTACTGTGCTCCTGGATTCAGCGTGCAACAGAGAACAAAATATTAATGGAACTGTAAAACAAGGCCTGATAGCATGCCGCTTTGATGTGGATGTCATTAGTTATAGCCATATAAATTTAAAAAAATCTATTATTAAAAAAAATTAAAAATAACGTCTGTAAATATGATGACGGCAAAAAAAAACAAACAATAATGATGATAATAGCAATGTTCATGGTATAAATAAAGAAAATTGTAAAGATTACTACTGAAAGCCAGGAAAACAGCTACATACACAGTTAAATATATATAGAATTAAAATGTCTTGCCTGCCAAGGATTAATAATACTGTTAAGCCAGTCTTGTGATCCAGACAGCATAGCCAAATATGTGGCCACACTTTTTTCCCACTGTGACTAAGTAATGCAGTTGATGGATTGTCCCTAGGTTGCTGATTTGAAAATGAAGGGGAAGCACTACACTAATAAGAGTCATCACTCTGTTCTCTCCTCCCGTAAGCATGATTAAACTGTGGACTGACAGCAATTGTGCAAAGCAGTCGAGCTTTGATTGACTTACAGTGCTGCCCTTCCCACTGCCAGTAAGTGCTGCTGTGCAGAGGATTACAGGATGCTGATGTCAGCACTGATTCAAGTATTAAAGAGGATCTTTACCCTTATCTTTAACCCCATGAGGACCGTTTGGCTGCCAAAGCCCCTTTTTTTTTTTTTTTTTTTCGTTTTTTGCACGCATGATATAATCCAAGTTTTAGGCCTGAAAATTACGTCAAAATATTATGTATTTTCTGAAAGCCAACACCCTGTATAATACAATGGTGGCACCATACTGGCACGACTCTATCAAACCCCAAAATTTTTTGAAAAATGCATTTTAATGCATTTTAAGTTAATTTTAGTACCCCAAAACACAATAAAATACCCATTTTTTTATAAAATAAAAAAGATGATGTTATGAGTAAATAAATACTTAACATGCCCAGGTTAAAAAATGTGGGTGTCTATGAAACTGAGATCAAATTCAGTACCCAAAAAAGTCCATAGATTACTCTGGTTTGTGTCGGAATGTCTAATATGTATTTAGGGTTTATATATATAAGTGGACCCTGACTGTGTGTGTCTGTACAAGCTGCAAGGGGTGGTACTTAATTTTTTAGATTTATTATATATTACAACTTTAAAAAACATATTTACTTTTTTCTGTTTGCTACTATCACAAGGGGGCTAATAAGCCTCCTATGTGATAGTAGTGGCAGGTCCT
>NW_017307629.1:370539-421091 GCF_000935625.1 Nanorana parkeri
TATCATAGAGACACCCGATGTCTCCTCTGCCACTAGCCCAAGTAGATCAGGGACACAGTGTCCCCAAAATGCTTGTAGAACTCCGGGAAAATAAAATCTTAACCCTGTGCAGTGGGGCTACTGCCGCACTGTAGAAGTTAATGTATAATTAAAGCCTCCATTTTTTTTTGCATATATCTAATACTAGAAAGTAGATATATGCAAAAAGTTTTTTTTTTTTTAATGCTTTGAAATGGGTTAATACTTACCTGTGTCTCCGCCGCGTGCTCCCATCCAAAAATCTGAAAATTATCGGACGGCCACAAAGCATCTTGGGGCAGGCGCATGCGCAGTTTGGATTTTCGGCCGGGAGACGAGGAGAGACACAAGGTAAGTATATTGACACGTGCACCCGCCTGCAGACATCGTGGGACAGGAAGTGTCAGCAAGGATGGAGGAGTCAGCGCTGGATCGGAGACCGGCAGCAGCACTGGAGAGAAGACTGAAAACGACAGGAAAGAAGAAGAAGATCATACATATTAAGAGACATCATTTAAGGCAAGTGCTTACATTAACATTGGGGAGAGGGAAAAAAAACGTATCCTTTAATATCACTTTAAGTGCTCATTTTGTCTAAGGAGCTAAAATAACAGAAATATACTCACCCAAACTTCAGTCCTGCCTGGTTCCTAGACTTTTCCCTGCAGCCTGTTTCCATCTCCACTTCAGCGATGATGGACATGATGAATCACAGACTTAGACTGCTGCATTGGACCAGTCTAGGAGCCATCCAGGATCGTGATTTAGGTGAGTATATCTGTGTTATTTTAGTTCACTAGATAAAACAAACACTTATCCATTGCAGTGCAGGGACAGCCCCACTGCAAGATTTCTGAAGGTTAAGATTTCATATGCCCAGAGTCCTTCTTTAACAGCTCTTAACCCAGAAGTAGAGTCAGATCAGTGGCGTCACAAGGGGGGTGCGGCCCGCACCCGGGTGACACCATTGGAGGGGTGACACCAAAATGACTTACATTCATTTTGGTGTCACCTCCCTCTGAAACGAACACCCGGCAGTATCAGGAGAGAGGAGGGGACCCGGCGGCATACCTTATCCCGCCGGGTCACTGTCCCCTCCTCTCTCTGCCGGCGTCCATCACCAAGATGGCCGCCGGCAGGTATCAGAAGACTGCCGCGCGTGCGCTATGACGTCATCACGCGCATGCGCGGTGACGTCTCGGCAGAGTGACACTCGGTTACCTCTCCTGGTATCACCCAGCCTCGTTACGCCCCTGAGTCAGATCATCCACAAGGCCCACAGATAGCATTTAAAATCTGAGAGAAAAAACCACTGGTGACATAGACAATATTTAAAACTTGACAGATGTTTCAACCTTAAAAAAATCTGGATGTATTCTTAAATGCACAGAATATTACTGGATATTGAGTTCTTAGAGGTATATTAAGCATCAGAGATAGTTGATCCAGGGAATATCCGATTGCCTTATGGGATCAGGAAGGAATTTTTTTCCCCTGTTGGAGAAAATTGAACTATCTTTACAGCCTTGGTTCTCAACTGGTGGGTTGTGACCCAAAAGTGGGTCGCGACCCTGTGTTCAGTGGGTACCTGCATGCCTTCCACCAGGGGCGTAACTAGAAATCACAGGGCCCCATAGCAAAATTTTGTATGGGGCCCTGTGATTTCTAGTTACGCCCACCTGATAACCCAAAAAGCCCACCTAAGGGTGACCCTGCAGAGCCCACCATAGACTCTCTATGCTAGGCTCTGCAGGGTCTCAGGCGGGCGGTCAAGCCCTCTTACCTGTCAGCCCTGATCCTCTGTCTGCCTCCTTCTCCTCCATGATCGACTCCTCTGTCACTGGGCCCCACCTCCTCGATCACCAGGCCCCGCCCCTCGATCATCGGGCCCCGCCCCCTCGATCGCCGAGCCCCGCCTCCTCGATCACTGCCGATGACGGGCCCAGCCACCTCCTGCGAAGCTGCTGGTTGTCACCAACTCAGCAGCAGCTGTGAGAAGGAACGGAGCGTTCCTCCTCACAGCCGCCAGTGACAGCCAGCAGCCTGGCTGTCCGTGCAAGATGCCATAGCGACCCAGGCGGCCCGCATGGCATCAGGGAGATGTCCTGGCCGGGCCCCGCCGTGCCTCGGGCCCCATAGCGGCCGCCTGGGTCGCTATGGTGATTGTTACGCCACTGCCTTCCACTATTCTAGGTAAGAGGCTCATCAGCCTCCCCCTAGTGCCGCACTGTCCATTCTCACACCGAACAGCCATTCAAAATATGCTGCCCAGCGCCAAGTGTCAGCTTAGGGTGGGCTGGGGGGTATGACAGCGAGGGAGCTCCATCCATCAATGCATTGCTTATAGCCCCTTGCATGTCCTATAGCGGTTTCCTGGACAGGTGTAACATCACATTCTGGCTCCCGGCACCTCTACAGGCGCGCATGGGAGCTCTACAAGCAATGCACATATGGATGGAGCTCCGTCACAGCAAAGCAGCCCACACTGCTGTGCGTTCTATTGCAGTGCAACTTGGGTCGCGACCTAATGATCGAGGACAAATGTGGGTCCTGAGGTTACACAGGTTGAGAACCACTGCTTTATAGGGGTTTTTTTGCCTTCCTCTGGATCAACAGTGGGTAATTGTGGGCACAGCGTTCAGTTTAGGCTTTTCTTCTTTTTTTTTTTCTTATCTCTATAGGTTGAACTTGATTGGACATGTGTCTTTTTTCAACCTGACTAACTATGTAACTATGTAACTATGTAACCCTTCCACACTCTATATAACATGAAAAACATTTTTTGGGTAAGAGTTGGGCTTTAAAAGCATTGGTTCTTCACAGCTAAGCTCTAGATGGAGGTATAATTTTACACACAAATGTCTCTAATCACCTAACACTCCGAAAGCAACACATCCATTCTTATTTCTCATTCTGAAGAAAACACAGAGAATAATTGAGGTTTAACAAATACATTTCCTAAAACTAGACTTGATTATGTTAATATTACTTTCTACAGTGTACCGTGTTTTTAATTTTAAAGGATTAATAACAAGAATTGTACAACTTCATCTCTATTTAAAGACATGTTGAAGTATTGGAACTGACTAAGTTCAATATATATGGAAATTGGTCTACAAAGAATGTTTCATTTATTTTGAAGTTTGCATAAAATCTTTTTTTTTCATCATTAAAGTGAACCTGTACTTTGCCAGGGTTACAGGTTTGCTTCACAGGGGGGACTATAAGCAATCAGTATTTACCTTTCCAATGTTCTACTGCTGCCCTAATCTATTGTCAGAACATCAAAGATTTTGAGTAAAGTAGGGTATACACGGGTAAATTTTTACTCGACCGTTCGTATGAAAAATCCCATTGGAACGTTCAATACAGTAAACAGAAAATTACAAATTGTTGTTCGAAATTTAGTTTAATTTTTGTTTTTATATAACATGCTATTTTGGAATCACTGGAGTTTATGAATGAAAACCACATTCACTGTTAGAAATTCATGCAATTGAGAAAAAATTTACAACATGCTCATTCAAATTGTTTCGTTACTGTGGTCGAAATCAATTGTCAGTTTGACCCCATCAATGATCAGAAAGTCGAACGAATGTTCTGAAATGGTTTGCGTTCATTCAAAAATTCTAACCGTGTATACCCTACTTAAGCCGGAGCGTTCACTGAGCTGTGCTCCCCCACCTGACTGTGCAAAAGCATGGTGGTTGGCCACCCAAACGCCAAGTGCTACATTGGCAGAGTTTCACGTGTTATTCCTTCATACACCTCTTATACACCTTCATACCAGGTGTACTGGGTATCTCTTAGGCAGTTTAATAGCAGATCATTTGGCAGATAATTGTGAGTAAGCACTGGCTGCATATGCTATCAACCATAGCAAGGTTGATCGCTGACATGTCTCATCCTGCCCAGCACCTTTACCTTGGCCAGCAAAGCCACTCACTGGTCACCAATGGGAAGGGGGCAAGAGGAGGTCTTCCAAAGTCCAATAACTGAAACTGGTTGATATTCAAATAACAGAGCACCCTGAGATTTGGGGATCCCAGGGTGCTATGATGACAATGCAAGCAAGCATCTGGGCAAGCATCTGGGCAAGCATTAACTTACAAAGCCTTAACCTTCAGCTACGCCCAGAAGACCTTGCCTCATTACACCAAATCTTGCCAGATGTTCCAAGCACTAGTGAGGAAGGCATCTACCCTCATTTATGGTGGAACTGTCTGAAAATCAAAAGACAGTGTTCTAAAATATTCAAAATTTACAACACCATCTACAAAGACTCATTATTAAAACCGCAGAAATAGCCATGATATATGTCATCCCAAGACCATTTCAGCCAAATAAAGATGCCACTTCATCAGAGTTGTGTGTTTGTTGTCCGTTCAGTCATGTCTAAATCTTGGTAATTCTATGGGCCAGCTCTCTCCATATTTTTCGATCTTACATCAAACATCCTCTAAGCCTTATGAAACAATCTCCAACTCCCTCAATTAAAGTGATTCTATCTCTTCTTTTCACTTTCTCTGCCCTCCTTCCTGACTACCTACCTTTGACAACGTGTCCCTCTAAGTATTTCACCTTTAACATTTGTGAACACATAAAATGTATTCTTCTTCTACTAAATCTTAAACCAAAAAGGCCTTCAGATGAAATAGTGTTGTTAGCTATATGACTACACCTTGTAAAGAATATGAAGTTTTATCTAGGACACACATGCCACTATTGCAAGTGATCAGCTTCTGTACTACCTAGCCTGGAATCTGATTACCATCTTAAAATGACAATAAACTCAGGAGTTAAATCTTAAGAATGTATTCAAGTTAACTATTAACAAAAATGTACTTTATTTGTGTATCATCCTCAAATCAACTCTGAATTAAGGCTGACACTGTCCTTCCTTCTGGAGGTGGGCTACTTTTGTTCCCCATGGTCCCTGTGTGTGTTGTAAAGTAGCCAACACTCCCATGATGGACTACAATCTCACTTATAGTTTACTAATTTGTATTGAAGTTATGGTCTATCACAGGAGTGAGCTTGGAGTGGTGGCTATTTTACAACATAGACAGGGACCATGGGGAACAAAAGTAGCCCCCCTCCAGAAGGAAGGACAGTATCATGATGAATTTAGAGATGATTTGGGGATCTACAGCCGAGTGATACACAAATGTTTCTAAAGCCACTATAAAAACAGATAAAATTAAGTGTTGTCTATAACAGCCAGTAAGATTGTAGCTTTCATTATCAGTCATGCTTAAAAAAAAAAAAAAAGCAGTTGGAAATGTATTGGCTTTTAAGGGTTACACAGAGCTTCCATCAGTTTCCCAGAATTGCCTTTGTTACTGATGTGTAATTTGTGCTCTACATTTTCCCTTTCCTTATATAAAGACATTTTTCCCCTCATTCGTCACAGAAAATATTAAAATAGATGATATGATATAGCTTTTTTTCCAGATATGCTCTATTTTTACTGGTGTGGCTTAAACAAAATCAAGATAAATGATTTTTTATGTCTACATTTGGTCCCTTTAGGTCTCCTCCAAGCTCGGAGTATATTCCCATGTTACTGGGTGACTGGAGATGTTCAGTATCACGGCTCTGAGAAGACACTAATAACATAAAAATAGTGTATGAGCAAAGAAGATTATAGCTTCAAAATAATCTCCCCACAAGCCTATATTTTTGAAATTGCATTACAATGCTCGCAAGGAAAAAAATGCCAGTTTCTGCTAACTCTGACATTGAACGTTTTCACCTGTATCATCATGAATACCTCTATGCAACCTAAAAAAACAGAGCGAGTAAAAAGCAGCAATCAGTTCATGCGCTGACAAGGATCATAGAAGAGAGCAGATTGACAGAGAGATGAGCTCATCACTGTGCCGCTTCTCATTCACTGTCCAATCACAGGCTGGGGTGGGTCCAGGACAACATGGGCACAGGAAGTGGGTTGAATGATGCTAGCCATTGGACTGAGGATATTTTATGGTGGAAAAGAAGTACTGAATTAAAATGTAATATTGCAACCAAAGTTTATTTTTTATTTATACTTTGAAAAGGCTAATAATTATGATCTTGGTATTTTTGGCTGCTTTAAAGGAGAACTATGAGATGAGTGATTTCCACTCACCTCATAGTTCTAGCCGACCTGTGACAATGAGACTGTCACAGGTCGGCTCAGTAGATCGGGAGGTGAGCGAACACATCCGCTGCTGACCGGAATTGATGTCTTCCGATAGAGGAAAAAACTGAAATTGCTGAACCCTTGTTGGTCTATAGGGAATCAGATGTAAATGGACATGTGTCTGTTTACATCAGATTGCATCCAATCCAGCACGGTCAGGTATATCAAAACAGAACTCGGATCCATTTTTGATTCTGGACCTGGCTGGACTTGGGGGTAATTGGGTGTAAATGAATACGTCCATTTAGATTTGGCTGCCCATAGACTAACATCAGGCTTCGGATCAGATCAGCCTGAAGAACTGACAGAAAAAAATGCCCTTGTGAAAGGGGCCTTGGTACAATACAAGAGGCCAGTGTCATGGATAAAATGTATAATTGTGGTAGAAATAATAATAATAACAGCCATAATAATAACAACCAACCAGCTGATCTATAAAGCAAAACTCTGGGATGTGGGATTGTATTAGGCATACAGGGTTAAATTCGGTCTGCAGCAGACATTCAGGGGGCACCACTGCACCAGAGTTCTCTTGTTTATTGTTGGATGGGCAACAATAAAGGAAATTATAGGATTGGTTTCCTGGCCCCTGGCCCCTGTAAGTCAGTGCTGTATAAGCTAGTAGTATATAAATTGAATAAATAGATTACATGTTGTATAATGCAATTATGTTATCAACTATTTCTGGCTAAAAAGCATCTGACTGTCTCATTTACTGAAGTATTTACAGTAAGTGCCATCTCTGGTGTCCCATAGCCACCAAATAAATTTAAATTTAAATCTGCATTGGAAAAGGACAATTGGAAAATAAGAATCTAGAACAGGTTTGTTGCTGTTGGGCAGAGAGCTTTTAGTTTATAGATTTTGATGAGAATCTCCATTACTGGAGCCTGTAGGTTGGTGTTCAGAGCAGCACACATCTAATAGGGTCATCATACAAAGACCATGTTTTAGTGGTCCTAACTTGGCTTAGAGTATTGAGACAATGGGGTTGATTTACTAACCTCACAAACACGCCATAAACACGCCATGCAAAAACACGCCGATTGCGCGCGCGCGTGCGCGTATACGCTTGGCGCGGAAGCGTATGCAGGTTATAAAGATGCTTGATAAATACTACCAACGCGCGCGCATGGCGTGTTAAAATGCCGAGGATTCAATAGGGATGTGCAACAACCAACAAACAGCAAAGGGAAGCCCAGTGGCTGAGCGGTTAGAGGACCTGCCACACAACACCTATTTCCCCGGTTCAAATCCTGCATCAAGTGAGAAAATAAGGTAATTTCTATTACTTTATGGTATTGATGGGAAACAATGTCAATAACAGTACTGGAAAAAGCCACGTCTACGCCTCTGTTGTCTAAAGTCACAGGCCTCCTGCCTGCTGCATGTGAAGGTGAATCCTGCTATGATTGTTATGTATGATTCCTTCATCTTTCAGCAGGCATACTGGACAAGAGCCTAGTTGAGTGGACCATGGACTGTTGGAGCATTACCTCAAGTTCTGATAAGCTGCTCAACATTTTTTTAATGCAATTATTAAGAACTAGGAATGAGATTTGAGCATTTTTCTTTCCCTAAAATTTCAATGAAACCTAGACATTTCAACAAAATTTCACCATTTTGGTGAACTGCATTGGAGTCACTGAGGAAGGCAAAAATTAAGGTGGTTTGGTGGTTTTAAAGGGTGCAATGGGCTTCAAATAGCTCCTCAGGGTCACAGAGAACTCTTTCAACTAGATCTGTTTTTGCCATAACGTGGTCCCTTACTTGTCTTACTATTTCACTTCTTTTGCATATTAAATCAGAGTACACAAATGGGAATAAAATAGTCAAGAAAAAGGGGAAAGACACTAACACAATAAAACACTAAATGACAAAACTAAACTCCCCCCCGCCCCCCCAAAAAATAAATAAACCCTATAGTAAGTAAAGAACAGATCATTTTTTTCCAGACAAATTTCACCAAAGCAGCTCAGCGAGCAAAACTGAAGGTTCTACTGTGGCGAAAAGTTTTCTGATGGTGTGCCTATTTAGTATTATTACATTATCCAACTCTTCAGTCTACATAGACCATTCATATGTGCCTCTACGTACAATACATACATGCCCAGTCATACAAACAAAAACAATTGCCAAGTTAGTTAGCCAACTGACCTTGTGATTTATTTTTTGGGTTGCTATAGAAAAACACAAAAACCCTATGCAGACACCCTAATAAAAACTAAACCCAGGCCCAAGTGCTATAGTGCTACTCAATAAGCCACTATGATTTTTCAGTAAACAACGTCTCTGTACTATTTCTTTAAATCAGTTCCTTTTTTAGGATAACTGTTCTTTAAATAGCAGTTAAAATGCTGGCTACATGCTCTTCATTGGCTTCTTACAAGCTCATGAAGTGGGTACAATCCTTCCACAGATGTACATTAAGGAGGACCATACAGGCCTATGAATTTGTGAACATACTGAGTTAATGCATAATGAAGGCACAGAACGGCTGATTAAACAGTCTGTTTCATTCAGTGTAAATCATTAGTGAAATTGCATTAGCATGAAAGATAAGAGAGAGTAACGATATCCTCCTTGGTACATAATAATAACTGCAAATGACATTGAGGGTTGCTTCTGCTGGCATAATATAAACCACAGGAGACCAAGCAACCAGCAAGAGGTTTGCACATCACCTTAAAGTGATAGTCCCCATAGGATGGAACAACTTGTAAACAAGTTAACACTGGGAGATAATTACTTGGACTGCTTGGTGCTGCCACCAGTATTTTCATTAGGAATCTACCAAGCTTTTAAAGAGAATGCTTAGTGGTTTTGTATATATTTTCAAATAATAATTTTAAATGTTTCTTTTTATTTTTTTGTTAGTCAGGTAGATATTATATATATTACATATTAATATTTTGTATTCTAATATCCAGCCAACAAAAGTGTATTTCTACTTTTACAGCCAAACTGGAGTAACACTTAATATATATTTGTTACATGTTTCTATTCACATAGCATAACTTTAAAGAAAAATTTCAGCTTACCTTTTTATAGATGCTCTTTCTGCAAATCCCAGGACTGCTTAGTTCTCACTGTCTGGGTGGTTGGGGGGAGTTTTGTTTCAAATAATTAACTCTGTCTGTAATGTGATTTCATTATCACTTGTAAACTAGAAATGCAGGATTGTCATTAACATGTTCTGAGGACATTGTATGTTAACGAGGGGGGAACTTAGTCTGTCCTTAGTTTTTCTATTAGGATAGTCAGAGGTTCCTGTTACTGAAATTGAGAAAGAAACCTGCCTGCAAAGGCCTGCAACTCAAACACATGTACAAAGGTAAGAAAATTTAAAAAATATATACATTTTTCAGTATGCTGTGTGAATGGGAACACATAACAAACATATAGTGGGGGGTGTATATTGGGGGAGTACTCATAGTCGCCCACATGCTTCGATACCTTCCCTGATATGGAACTTCGGGTCAGAGGAAGATTTCCTCTGACTGGCAGTGGCGTGACCAGAGTTATTAGAAAAAAAATGTCGCCCCCCCATTATATAAACATCCACTGGAACTGTACCCCCCACCCCCCACCCACCCTCCACACAAATCTTTTTTTCTGTATCCCCTGTTATCAATGAACAGGAATCCTTTATGAGTGTTCCTGTTCATTGATAACATAGTATGTTTAGTATAACTACAATTATGAATAAATGGGGGTGATGTAGATCACTCCCATTAATTCATAATTGAGGATATAGTAACCATACCATATCCTCAATTATCACACACTGTCACAGGAGGCTGAGCGAGCAATGCACGGAGGAGAGCCCAGCCTCCTGTGACAGCGTGGGCCGTCTCCGTCCCCACAACGCTCTGCCGGACTGTGATAGGCGGCTGAGCGGTGTGGGAGGAGAGACACGGCAGTCTCCTCCCGCAGCGCTCGGCCGGCTGTCACTTTCTCTCCTCCCTGCTGGGACACAAAGCAGCGGCTGTGTCAACAAAACGGCAGGAAAATGGCACTTTCGGCATTTAGCCAAAAGTACCATTTTTGGGCGACGCCCCCCTTTAGCTTTACGCCCGGGGCCAGCGCCACTGCCGTGAGGGAACATGGAGCCGGCTTTCTGGCCAATCAAGAAGTCGAGCGTCGGGTAATGAGGCGCTGCCTGGCTTTCGGATTGGTCGGAAAACCAGCTCCATGCTGTTTGGCCGGCTCCATGCTGATTGGCCAGGAAGCCGGCTTCACAGCCAATCGGCATTGAGCTGGCCAAACAACATGGATCCTGCTTCCCGGCCAATCACCATCGAGCCAGCCAAACAGCATGGAGGCGGCTTCCCAGGCAATCAAGAAGCCAGGTGGCAGGTAATGACATGCTGCCCGGCTTCCTGATTGCCCAGGAAGCCGGCTTTATGCTAGCGGAAGTACTGGTATCAGTACTCTGTATCGGCGAGTACCAAAAGATAAATATCGGTGCGAGTACTTGATACCGAAAAACCGGTATTGGCGCATGACTAATTTACAGACATACACTCACACAACTAAAGTACATAAGTCAGGGCAGTGACTCCTTCTTCTCTCTATGTAAAACAACATGCAAGGTTTCAGTGAGACAGAGTGAGGCTGAGGGCAGGCTGTGACTTTAGATAACCCATCGTGCTCTGGGAATGTATCAAATGTTTATTTGAAAAATAAATATTGTAGTTACAGGAAGTACTGAATAAATGATATATTGTAATACTGACACTTCTCTGTTTTACCAAATGTTATTAGAAGATGAAAAAAATAAATAAACAATACTTAAAATGTTTGTTAACAATAACCATAAACTCTTATTTTCTCCCTTTAAGGCCCCATTCACACCTGACCGTTTTGTAGCGCGTCCTACGCTCGATGAACGCTCTACAAAACGGTCAAAAAAATAAATAGCATTGTAGTCAATGGTATCGTTCCCACCTGTCCGTATTTCCGCCCGTCCCGAACGCACTACAAAACGGCCCACGCATGAAAAGGTCCCGGAGCGTTTTTGCTGCGTATTGGTCCGTTTTGTAGGGCGTTTTCCATTTGGATACTGCCAAGTAGCCTTTGGAATCGCGCGACGGTCGCGCAACTTTTTTACCGTGAATCGCGGTAAAAAACCGCGTGACGGTCGCGCGACAGACGCGCATATTACAATACGCATGGGTGTGAACGGGGCCTCTGTTGAAGGGTAATTCCAGTTTCCCACCAGTTGTGGGATACTGAAATTACCTCCACAAATTCTTCCCCTCTGCCCCCCCCTTCCCCTGCAGTGCATACCTTTGGGGTAACTGCCAGTGTGGGCAGGTGACCACGCTGACCAATGGATGCTCGCTATTTGTGAACATTATTCTATATACATACATAATAGAGGGCTGCAATTAGGCAGGGTAGAAACCATTCAGTCTACAAAATTGCTGTGTGTTGTCAGCCCGCAACAAACATTAACGAGCTGAGCGCATGTTGGCAAATTAAGAGTTGTTTTTCTGTTCTTATAATTAAAGGTAAAATGAACACCCAGCTGGTGTCTAAATCCTTGTTATATAGTGAGAATAACTTAAAGAGTAATGACACTTTTGTTGAGAAAAACAATAATTCCTCTCTGGGTAATCAGTGATCATTGCAAGGATTTTAACCAACTTTTTCTGCTCTGAAGAAATTGCAGTTTGTTTTTCCTCCAAAGTGAAATCCCTGGTAATCAGCAGTGTCACCAGAACATGTGTCCCCATTGGACGATTATCCAACTATTCCTGCTCTGAGGGCAAACCAAAATTTGGATTTTTAAAAAAACTTTTACATTCACTGATAATGGTCACCAGTACAAAAAGAGAAGCTGAATCTCTCTAATAGGGACGCAAGCAGCTGTAAAAGCCTGACAGGTCCTCTATTCCTTCTCCATGCTATCCAAAACTAAAAAAAAATGTTGTCTTCAATTGCACTTTAATTTTGATACTACAATCATGTACATATAAATACAAGTGATTCTTTCATTTAATAAATCACATCATATAATACTATAGTCCTTATTTTAAAGACCTGACCCTATTCAAAAGCTAAGCACTGAAGTAGAAAATATATGGTTGTAATTTGCATAAAGCCAACATGCTGGCTATTTCGTTGATAATTTCAGGAAGAAAAAAAACTCGTTATAGGTGAGATGAATTGAGACTCACGTACATCTTAAAACAATTCCACAGTGTCAGATGAATTTCTTATTCCTGTATAGTGACAGTCCATTATAAAATCATTGCAAAATGAAAGTACAGTCTTGTGATATTTTAATAGAGCAAACTAAACTGTCCCAATAATTCACAGCTCCAAATGTGCACACATATTTTGAAATGCGGTCACATATTTTGAATACATTTTCATATTAGCCCAAATGCTGTAAAAAATTACCACATTTATAGAAAGTACAGTAGATAACAAGACTGCTATTAGACATGTGCACTGGCCAAAAATTTGTTTAGTTTCGGATTTTGCATTATTTCGTTTTTCGGGATTCGGGTCCGAAATTCAATTCGTTTTGGAATTCGGACAAAATTCGTTAGCGGTTGTCAGGAAGCCAAAGCCAGGATTCTTTCATTGCCGTTTGCGCATGCGCATGGTGCAGCTAATAGTGTTGTATCACGACGTGTTGTTTGAGTTTTTGGCGCCCTCTGGGCTATATAAGGCTGTGACTTACAAACCTCCTTTGCTGTCAGATCGTCAGCTTCCCTGTGTTCCTATATCCTGCTCCTGAAGGGTTCCTGTTATCTTGACCCGGCTTGGCTTGACCTTTCTACTTCTCTCCAGTGATTGACCCTCGGCTTGTTCCAGACCATCCTCCTGCCTCACCCCCTGGACCTCACTGCCTGCATGTTGATGACTTCGGCCTGTCCTAACTACCCTGCTATTCTTGTCTGCTGCTCCTGCTCCTCGTCTTCCGCTACTACTGGCACTCCTGCCCCTCCGTGCCCCGGTGCTCCTGTACCCATTCAGGAGCCCCAGGACCAGAGAAGCGAGAGAGGCCGCCCTCGACATCTCAGACTCCCCTAAGGTACGTGACAGCGGTAGTCTGGACAAAATTTAATTGCAGCAAAATGATATTAGAAAAAACACCCTTTCCCCCCCGCCCCACCCCCAATTCATTCCAGACCCTTTAGGTCTGGTAGAAATGTTAGGAGGGACCCCCCCAAGTTGAAACAAAAAAGTAGGAATTTTAAGGGGGAACCCAATCCCCCAAAAATGGGAAAAAAACACTCCTACCAGACCCTTGATCCGAGCACTGGCCTGGCAGGGCAGGAAAGGGGGGACGATCGAGCGGCCCCCCCTCCCTTCTCCTTACTTTTTGAAAAATAAACCAAAGAGACAATTTTTAACTATTCCTTTAATTTAAAAAAAAAAATCAAGCAGGAATGTCATTTTGCGGCGAGTTTTCGTCGGGTTCGGGCAGTCTTCGTGTGGCGGGACTTTTTTTATTTCACCAGGTCGCGATTGACGCTGGATTACATCGATGGAGCCATTTTTTTTTAATTAAAGGAATAGTCAAAAATTGTCTCTGTTTTTTTTTTTTAAATTAAAGGACTTTATCAAAAGAAAGAAAATATACAAATAACATTTGTTTTTGCACAGAACATTCTCAGAAATTCGCAGGGTGAATGGCTCTGTGAATTGTCTATAAATAGACCCCGTAAAGTCATCACACCACATCCAAGAACGCCTCAAATCTGTATTTTTCCACTCCCCATACATAAGTGGCTCCACAGATAAAGCCAAAACCCTGAAAATCATTTTAACAGTCAGTATAACTAAAGTCTCTTAATTGGAGTATATAGACAATGGAGTATATAGATAATGGAGTATATAGATAATGGAGTATATAGATAATGGAGTATATAGACAAAAATGTAGTAGTGAAATCCTAGTACCATGATAAAAGGTGGTGATTCGTGCCTACAGTATATACTATATGTAGGCGACTTATGTGATACTGACTGTTCAAAGGATTTTCTAAGAGTACAAGACACTGCCCATCTATGTTAAGTACAAGAGGCTAGGGAGAAGATCCCAGTAGTCCTGTCCTGTTTCTGTATGTTAGTGTTGTTGTACTAGAAGTGGACGTGGCAGAATCACCAAGTGAAAATAAAGAAAAAAAGCCTTTTAGGTTTGGAAGCTGCAATATATTTAATTTTTATTAACCCTTGTAGCGGGGCTACCCCAGCACTGCAAGGGTTAAGTGCTTATTTTGGTCTAGGGAAGAAAATAACAAAGTTATATTCACCTGATCCTCAGAGCGGCTTGCGTTTAGACCAGTCTTTTCAGCCTCACTCCCCCTCTGCTGCAGCTAAGGTTCCTGAGTCATCAAGTTCTATACAGTGTATAGGATGTGAGGATGCCGAGGGACATATCATCTCTGGAGTGTAGGAGGGGACAGGCTTGAGGAAGCACTCTAACAGCCTGACCTAGCTGCAAACAGGAACTCTGGCGCATGCAGGAGGAGTGCAACTGAGAACTACTAAGCTGCAATAGAGGAGTTACCTGTGAGAACGGCAGTTCCATACACTCAGAAGTGATCTGTTTACTCACCTCTTGAAGTATATAGGAAGTCTTCATGACCTAAGGGCAATACCAAACAGATACTTTGCTCAATATGGATTATAGTATGGGAGTCAGTAGTCAGTATGATGAGTCAGTAGTCATCATCATTACTCTTTACGTGATTGAGAGGTATACAAAAAACTTCTGGAAAGGTCGCTACTTGGTTGATCGCTTAGGTGTGTCTTTTCGTCCACCCACGCAGCCAGCACATTCTCTAGCAACTGTCTATTTCCTTGCTTGAAGGAGGGGAAGAAGGACTGCTCTGACCCTTGTGATCTTGTACTGGGGGGACGGGAAGTTCAAGGAAGCAGAGCTGAGAGAGTTGGAATCCACTGCTTGGAAACATCATGACTGTAACTGTTTGTGCAAAAATGGAAAGAAATAATTTGCTGGGCAATGTACATTTGTTTGATCTGGATTCATTATTGAAAGAAATTTGAGTGTTCATTTCTACTTTAAGAGACATCCCCGAGTGGTCGGATTGTACTTGCACAGCTGACCACCATTGGATGTATGTAGGTACCTTTACATTACTTTATATTATTAAAGGATCACTTTCCCATCATAGACAGCAGCAACAATAGGCTGAGCTCTGCTGAACAGTGTAGTGCAAAATATAGACAAAAATGTAGTAGTGAAATCCTAGTACCATGATAAAAGGTGGTGATTCGTGCCTACAGTATATACTATATGTAGGCGACTTATGTGATACTGACTGTTCAAAGGATTTTCTAAGAGTACAAGACACTGCCCATCTATGTTAAGTACAAGAGGCTAGGGAGAAGATCCCAGTAGTCCTGTCCTGTTTCTGTATGTTAGTGTTGTTGTACTAGAAGTGGACGTGGCAGAATCACCAAGTGAAAATAAAGAAAAAAAGCCTTTTAGGTTTGGAAGCTGCAATATATTTAATTTTTATTAACCCTTGTAGCGGGGCTACCCCAGCACTGCAAGGGTTAAGTGCTTATTTTGGTCTAGGGAAGAAAATAACAAAGTTATATTCACCTGATCCTCAGAGCGGCTTGCGTTTAGACCAGTCTTTTCAGCCTCACTCCCCCTCTGCTGCAGCTAAGGTTCCTGAGTCATCAAGTTCTATACAGTGTATAGGATGTGAGGATGCCGAGGGACATATCATCTCTGGAGTGTAGGAGGGGACAGGCTTGAGGAAGCACTCTAACAGCCTGACCTAGCTGCAAACAGGAACTCTGGCGCATGCAGGAGGAGTGCAACTGAGAACTACTAAGCTGCAATAGAGGAGTTACCTGTGAGAACGGCAGTTCCATACACTCAGAAGTGATCTGTTTACTCACCTCTTGAAGTATATAGGAAGTCTTCATGACCTAAGGGCAATACCAAACAGATACTTTGCTCAATATGGATTATAGTATGGGAGTCAGTAGTCAGTATGATGAGTCAGTAGTCATCATCATTACTCTTTACGTGATTGAGAGGTATACAAAAAACTTCTGGAAAGGTCGCTACTTGGTTGATCGCTTAGGTGTGTCTTTTCGTCCACCCACGCAGCCAGCACATTCTCTAGCAACTGTCTATTTCCTTGCTTGAAGGAGGGGAAGAAGGACTGCTCTGACCCTTGTGATCTTGTACTGGGGGGACGGGAAGTTCAAGGAAGCAGAGCTGAGAGAGTTGGAATCCACTGCTTGGAAACATCATGACTGTAACTGTTTGTGCAAAAATGGAAAGAAATAATTTGCTGGGCAATGTACATTTGTTTGATCTGGATTCATTATTGAAAGAAATTTGAGTGTTCATTTCTACTTTAAGAGACATCCCCGAGTGGTCGGATTGTACTTGCACAGCTGACCACCATTGGATGTATGTAGGTACCTTTACATTACTTTATATTATTAAAGGATCACTTTCCCATCATAGACAGCAGCAACAATAGGCTGAGCTCTGCTGAACAGTGTAGTGCAAATCTTGCCAGTAGAAAACAATAACTTCAGGGGAAAAAAAGTCAAAAATAATAATGAATGACACAAACACATGGGAGCTCTTGCCTTTTATTAAGCAGCATGAGCCATAAAAAATAAACAGTTTTCAAAGTAATAATTCATTCTAACAAACTTGGCATCTGTTAAAAAGCTAATATGGTACTTCTAATAAATAATGAATAACGGGGGCTGTTGTGTGAGTTACATTTAAATATCAGCCCCTGAATTTTGGACACTGTTCATGTTTTTGTTTTTTTGGGGGAGATAAAATATTTGTATTCTTTCAGTCATTTTATGAGTTTTATTTAGTACCATCTGCAGAAGACGCACACCGGTCGTGAATCTGTATTTCAAGCAGGAGGGAAGTCGGGAAATGTCCTTGAGAGATGTGGCCAAAACAATGGGCAGCAGCTACTTCTGGATTCTATTTGCATCCTTTGTCTCCACCAGACATGTATTACCATTATTTATTTTGACTAAGTAGACATTATTCACTGCTAGCTCAGCGCCCCACACTAATTCCCTGTGGCTCCCCACACTGCCTCCCATATTACAAGCACACAGCAATTTCTATTTGCAATAAAACTGGCGTATGTTTTCCCAGGAAGGTACGTAGACAGATATATTATTTTAACTGCACTGGCACATAGAGATACATGCTTCATTCTCCGGTGAATTATGTTGCTAGGGAAAAGTTCCAAACCTTTGCAGTGAGCGTAGACACTCTAATAGAATACATTTTGGTACTAGGCCATATATAACCAAGTGCTAGCGTATAGAAGACACGTGTCCAAAAAAAAAAAGATTAGTGTCACAGAGTGCTTGAGCCCTCTCCTGGCAGGTGCAGAGCCATAACACCTTGTAGTCACATAGTCACATATTTGACGGATCCTATACCAGCATGGTCTACTTTGTTCTAACGGGGAAAAAAAGCTTTAATGATCACCAAAGGCAATTAGATAATTTCCCAGATCAACATTCTGGAATGCTATCTCTTACGTATGTTAGCAGCTGGTTATGTTCTGTGTATTTAGAGCAGCGTTTCTCAACCATTTTTCAGTCAGGACACCATTTAAATGATTGCAAAATCTCGAGGCACCCTATTCTAAAATGTAAATATTAAAAACAAAATGTGTGTCCCCTGCCCATGCCAGACCCTTATACTAGATAGGGGTCTAGTATGAATTTTAAGAGGGTACCCCATGCAAAAACACAGACAAAATCGGATTCCACTTTCACATCAGGGTCCTGCTTTTTAAATTAGGTGCCCCCCTTCACAACAGAGCCCCCTCCCCTTTCACATCAGAATTCACTCCTTTTAGATCAGGAGCCCCCAATCCCATTAGGATTCCACTTCACATCAGAGTCCTCCCTTTCACACTAGGAGCCCTCCTTCACATAAGATCCACCCTTGTTTCCTTTCAGAAGCCAACCCTTAACATCAGGTGCCCCCCTTTAACATCAGAGCTTCCCCTTCACATGATCAGCCACCTTCACATCAGAGCTCCCCCTTAACATCATGGGCCCCTTCACATCAGAGCTCCCCCTTCACATCAGAGCTCCCCCTTAACATCATGGGCCCCTTCACATCAGAGCTCCTCCTTCATATCAGAGCTCCCCTTCACATCAGCAGCTCCCTCCACATCAGAAGCCTACCTGCATCATGGAAAGGCATGATGCTGTGCAAAAATCTCAAAGCATGCCTAAGGAAGCCAGAAGGCCCCCTTAGGGTATCACGGCACCCTGGTTGATAAAGGCTGACATCCAGCCCTTTTTTGAAGTAATACAATGAGGAACCAGTTTCTGTGGAAGACTATTATACGTTTTTACAGCTCTTTCAGTAAAGAACACCTTACATATGCAGACAGTAAACCGGAATTGTAGGCAGATATAAAAGACACAGATTAATGTAGCTCTGTAATCATTACCACCTCATTAAATATATTTTTGGTTCAATACATTTCTATTCGTTTTTTTACAGTTGAGATCATGGCTGGCTCCGCCCAGCTGTCATTTACGGGGTGAAAGGCCGGCCTTTCGGCAGGCCGTTTGTCCCGCTGCGGCTGTCACTTCGGCTCAGTCCAGCCGAAGCATATGCCTTCGGCTCGGTCGCCTCCGACTAGTGTACGGGCTATAGTGAATAGCCCGTACAGCAGCCCTTCGGTACGACTGAAGCGAGCTGGAGGATCAGCCGAAGCTACGATGCCCTCTGTCAAACCCCCACCCCTCTCTGCAGGAAGGGGGGCGTGCAACAACAAGGAAGAGAGCACCCCCCTGAAATGATGAAAGATAGCAAAGAAGCTAAAGCTTCCCTTGATATCTACTGTCCAAAAAGCATTGGAATGAATAGCTACATTCCTATTGGCTATTTCAATTTGCAATAGCCAATAGCAAGCTGGTTATTTCACCTGCCCTCTGCTGCTGTCAGTCAGCAGAGGGAGGACCTGATATAGAACTTCAAGCCCACCCCTGCTGATTGACCGCAGCAGTGGGCGGGTGCAATAGCTAGTCTGCTATTGGCTATTGCAAATTGAAATTGCCAATAGCAATGTAGCTATTCATTCCTATGCCGTTTCTTTTCTGACTGATGGTGGCCGACGGCCGCGGTCAAGAAAAACAAAACAAACAGATAGCACGGAAAGGTTTACTCTGCTAGATAAAGCACAGTAAACCTTTCCGGGAGAAAATGTTTCTCTCCCGGGTGTCCGGGAACCGCTATCTTATATAGCGGGAGACTCTCGAAACATCCGGGAGAGTTGAGATGTCTGACCTATACACAACTCATGTTATACAGAGCATAATGCACATGTGGTGGTGTGATGGGCCCTTAATACCGGTACCAGTGACAGACTGCATCATATAATATAATATGTCATGTATGACTGTGTATCATAGTTCCACTTCAACCAGCACAGTTGTTAGTGAATTGAGCCCTCTGTCGCTATGTACTCTTTAGTATTTTATCGCACATTGCTGGTATGTTGTTAAATGCAATCACAATGTTGTGTGAAAATTATCCAGAAACAAGTTTTTATGTCGTGACTGCCTCTGGAAAACTGCAACTCCACACACCCATTCCCATAGCAAAGGTGTGGTGTTCAGACTGTATGAATCAGCGCTATCATACTATCAGAGCAACTGATACATAGCCAACTCCGTGATTATAGAAAATCAGCAAAACTTTATCAAAATGACAGCGAAACAACCAAACCGGAAGTGTGCTTGTTCATATCACCCCCCGCAGTAAAATTGCTCCGCAATGCATGCTGGGTGTTGTGGTTTTCATGCCAACTCGCTCAGTACGCTGACGCCTCAAAAGACTACATTTCCCATGAGCACCCGGTGCTCAATCCGCAACGAGAAGATCGCCGTTTGTTTTCAATGCTGCAGGTGGAATTTTTCAGATTGGTGTGTGCTGGAGGTGAGTGTGACTTTATTTTCTGAGTGTTATGTTCTTGCAATGCAGGTATGTTTACAGAAGGCGCTGGATATGTTATGCCCATTGTTTTTCTTTAGTGCATTGTTGCAGCATGTCCAGGAGACATCTGCAAAGACTATATGCCTATCCATCCTGCCATGTAATGTGTAGTTATGTTACAGCATCCTGAATCATTTGTACAACCAGCCCGGTTGCATTGTTTTTCCTATAGTTTTTTTTTGCATCCTGAGCTGCACCTTTTAGGCCTGCTGTAATTACTCTGTCGGTTTACTTATTTTTCTCATTGACACAATGTCAGTATTTTCTGCAGAAATTTACAGAACATGAAACAATAACAGTCTCTGCCACTGAAAGAGCTTACCATCTAATATCTCTATAGAATCATATAAATAAAGAGAGAGATTTGCATAGCTTCACCCCCAACCCCTTCTAATAGTGATTAGGCATGACAACATATTACACAATCCCTAAGCACTGTCCAGGGGGGTACCTAATGTCTCAATACCTCTTAAGTTGGAGTATTTGCAGATGTCTATCAGTACAAAGAATAATAAATACTTCACCTTGCGTAAAATATATTTATTACCAATACTGCTTTAAAGGAACATGCAGGTCTGGCCTGTTGGCTTCAATACATATTGTGTCCCTGACCCAATACATATTGTGTCCCTGACCCAGAAAAGGTATGTCAAACAGTAGTTCTGACTTCACCTGCTCCATGTTTGTCCTGGATCAGTTATGCATTCCCAGAAGGAGGTCAGTGATGAGTTTCTAAATGTTTCTCATGGTATGGATAAAAGCTACATTGTAGTGACTTTGATCAATGCTCAGAATATGGGACAAATGCCTCCAGAGATGAATAGGTAAACCCAGTTCTATCCTAAAAATCAACATCTTGTACAATGGGCTGCTAATATTATCTTTGATTGATTTATTTTTTACAGGTCGTGTACAGATTTAGCATTGCGTGGAAAGCATGAATCAATATAGGATTGTGAAGTGTTCACCAAGTCCTTAAAGTCTGCAGTTTGCTGGATATCTGTGAAGTGGCCAGCAATGAATTCTGGTGTAGGCTTAAACCCACCCACATCTCCTGAAGTTACCAGTGAAAGATATTCTTCAAGGGCTGGTAGTGTGAAAAATATCTGCGTGCTTGTCACTAGAAGGGCGTTTGGCTCCTTTCCAAAGTATGGCTACAGTAATCACAGGATTAACATGATCATTTTAAGGAAGACTGTATGTCAGGTAACTTGAAACAAACAAAAAAAGAAATGTGCATTCTTGTTTAAAGGACCAAATCGGGTTTACATAAACAGTCCCTAGCTTCCATTCTCTATCCCGCTAACACCCGCTAACATAATCTAAGCAAAACCCCCACACAGGCAATGGCCTCCCACAATGTAAGTGGCAAAAGAGAAATAATTCTGGGGAAATCTAACAATTTCCATCTTTAACCACTTCAAGACCAGGTGTTTAGACCCCCTTCCTGGCCAGGCCATTTTTCAGTATTCAGCGCTGCGGTACTTTGACTGACGTTTATTCCGTCATGCAGCGCTGTACTGAAATGAATTTTATACCATTTTTTGGGGACAGATAGGGCGTTATTTCGGTGGTATTTAATCACCACTGGGGTTTTTATTTTTTACTATAATTAGGAAAAATTACAGAAAATTTGGGGAAAAAAAAGTTTTTTTTAACATTATGTTAGGAAACATTTATTAAGTGGTATTAGAATTGCACACGCTGTAATCTGTAATCACCTTAAAGTCGGTTCAGGACCAAAGCAGGTGGGGATGAGGTAGGGTTATTAAGCCATCCAAACCAGATCTTTTCAAACTTTCAAGTGCTACCCCTGCAGGTATAGGTAAAGGTGGAACTCCAGCCACAGACATCTATACAAATTCATAAGGGGGAACATTAGTGTGAATTGTTCAGCCGAGTCCTGTTTAGTGTAAAATTAATTCATTTATACCCACTGGTTAATGCACTGTACTCCGGCACTGTGGCTATGAGACCTGTGGCTCTCATACAGTGCAGGGATCCTCTAGTTTACCCACACTTTTCTCTCCCCTTTTCCATTTACGGAATGTCAACAGAATACAAGGCATTCTGTAAATGGACAAGAACTGCGGCTCCCCTACAGTGAAACGATCCTGTTGTTTTTTGCCCATCCTTGTTCATTCATAGAACTCCTTGTATTTTATTGACCGGCAACAAGGCATCTTGTGATTGGACAATGGGAGAGACAAAAGAAGGTAAACAAAAGGATCCCTTCAGTGTATGTGAGCTGCTGCACAGGAAGTAGAGTGCTGTTTGTATTATCCAGCGGGTACAAATGAATGAATTGTATACTAAACAGGACCAAACTGATCATTTAACTCATCACAAGAGCTAACACTTTTCCCTTATGAATTTATATAGATGTCTATGGCTGGAAGTTTAACTAACTGAAGCCAAAAACTTTATTTTTAGTTTTGGATAGAGGGCAGAGGGATTGGAACACCTATTTGTATTGCTGTCTGTGTCTCCATTAGGAAGATTAACTTGTTTTGTCCTGGTGACAGTGAAAGAAAATCCCAAATTTTTTGTTGTCTTCAAAACAAGAATGAATGGGAAATCTTCCAATGGGGACACTAGTTTCGGTGACCCTGCTGACCACCATGGATTTCCCAAACTTACTGTTATGGCTATCGGACAGGAAGCGAAGGAAGCTTATGAGCCCCCCCCCCCAAGTGATCTCAATTTAAGTTAAAAAAAAAAGTTTAAAAAAGTTAAATTAAAATTGCACGAAAAAGAAAAATTACATCCCCCTGCCCCCCCCACCCCCCGCAAACGTGCACATTTTAAACCAAAAACGGTCTTCTAACTTTTTAAGCTGGCTCCTAGATTCACAGAACATTTGTCAAGCCCTGTAATAATAACTATTAGTAATAATAAATAACTGTGCATTTCTCAGGGCGATAATGACATCTGAGGTAGCCAATGCAGAACTTTGAGATGCTGCTCATCTATAATCTGTCCTGAGTCCTGTAAACTTTTTCTAGAAGCTGTAAAAGTTACTGTTAATCTTTTCCTCTGCCTGAGATATGCCAATGGTGAAATTTTTACCATCTTTCACGTCCAATGACATTATGCTTGTCTTACCGAATTCTGTCTAAAACGTCACGCATCATAGTTTTCTAAAGCAGGCAGGTGAAGGTGAAACACAGATGTGACAATCTTACAGCCGTATTCCTCCATGGAGAGATATGAAACTGATACCCGTTTTAACCTGCTGGCCCCTACCTAAAAATTAAATGAGTTTAAGTCGTACAGGCATTAGCTCCTAATTTTCCGGAAGAGCGCTGTAAGATCTGGGCCATTCATTCTGCTACTGCTCTGTGCCAAACTAGCTATCCAAGAATTCTTATACTTATTCACAGCTCACTATCACCTAGAACCTCTAGTGGTGGTGAGTAGAGGACTGTTCGGCTGTAGAAGTTGTTTATATCCTTCTTTCCTATAAACATTTAGAAACGTAGTTAATGTTCACAAATTGTCTTCTGTCTTTCCTTTTAGAAAACCACAACGTTTCGTAAAGTTTGGACAAAACATTCAAAGTCCTCCATCAACTATGTAAATGGAAGAATTTATTTTGCCAACTTTGGGTGCTGTTTTACAAGGTAATGAGTTCAATGTGTAATCATGTCCTGGTGTTCTAATTATTAGGCAGGTTTCAGCATTACAGTATGCTGATATGAGCTGTGGTACCCTTTTAGTAAACGTCTTCATGGCCTCAAAGGGTTATCACCTCACCATGGCATCTCTCTGATTTCAAGTAATGGGGCAGTTCATTGCATGCAAAGCAGAAAGGTATCTGAGGGGGAAAAAAAAATCAATCAAGCTCAGTAAACACATGTTTATTAAGTTGTGGAACAGTGTCATAACTTTGAAGTGGGTCAAAGATCAATGGTAATGTTTATTGCGGCCAGGTCACTATCTGCAAGGAGTTTGCATGTTCTCCCTGTGCTTGCGTGGGTTTCCTCCCACACTCCAAAGAAATGCTGGTAGGTTGTTTGGCTCCTCTCTAAGTTGACCTTCTATGTATGCATGTGTGATAGGGTTCTTAGATTGTAAGCTCGTAAGGGTAGACTAATGTGAATGTGCAACTATGTAAAGTGCTGCGTAAATTGTCGGCGCTATATAAATACCGTAAATAGCTAAAATCTGGGTGTACTGGAAAAAAAACACACACACTTTCCTTCCAAAGGGTTTGTAATATTTTATAGCCACTAATGTGATTTATGCACCCCTGCCAGATAGGTCTGTGACCTTACTTTCCTAACTGCAGTCAAGCAGTACAGGCTGCTGATTAAACAGTGATGGAGTAACTGTAAACTGATTATGTCATTCCTGTGTTCTCACCTCCGTTACCGTGTTAGACTAACAGCACTGTGTCAATAGCTCAGATTGATGCCTCCTCTCAATCTGTGTGCTATGTAAGGGGTTACAGGAATTTAAGAAAGAAAAAAAAGATGCATTCTGGTAGGGAGTCTTGTTGTATTAAAAATTTGATTTTATTTTTAAACACAAAATTGAAGGTGGTGGAGTTCATATTTGAAGTGGAGTAATTTATGTCGGGTATTCACGCTTCTATTTTCTTCACTCAACCTGCCAACATTCCTCCATCAACACTTACGAGCATTGATGGAGGAATCTCCAGCTGTTTCTTTTTGTATTCCGACAGTGGGCGCCGGTAGCTGGCAGCTCATTGGCTGCTAGCTCTGTTCGTCCGACAATTTTCCAACATGATCCTTCAATCAGCTGATTTTGAGGGGAGCTGGTCGGAAAGGTGCCAACAGAGGTACACGCACATAATCAAGAACCGGCCGAAATTCAAAGCATGTATACCTGCCTTTAAACCAACCAATTTAATTTTGGCCTACTGTAGCAAAGGTGCTTTTTGGCTGGTTGTTATTGGTCACTTTACTCATTGTGTTTTTTTTGTGTTGAATAGGCTTGCTGGAGTGACAGAATGTGAATGAGACTATTGATTGTTAAATTCATTATATCTTTGTATACAGTTTTTCTTCCAAACCACATCAACTGTATGAAATGCCGAGATGTCTAAAATCAGAAAAGATTGAAGATGCAATGTTATGTGAATGTCCATTGGTAAGTACCTTGCATTGTCAAAGGAAAGGTTCACTTTAAAATAACCATGTGCTTTTCTTTGGTTGGGTTCCACTTTGAGTATTCACCTGTATATTTATATTGAGTTATATTTGTTTTTTTGTATTAGATTATATATTTTGATTTGTGTTTTTCGATTTTCATGTCCAATACGTTGCTCTGATCAGGGAAAAATATGATCAACTATAATACTATTTCCTGTTCTTCAGGGAGAGCCTCTTCCTCAGCCATCCGATTATACCTCCTCGTTGATCGCCATAACAGGTCACAACTGGCTGCTACGTATTGCTGCTGATACTGGGGAGACATTACAGAAGGTCTACCTTGGGTCATACAGAAAATTCAGGTAACATCTGTTAAAGTCTGTTGCATGAAACCCAATCTCCAGAACATAGTCTGATTTCAGCTTTTATTTTGCACACTGCTCTTCAATCTGACTGGTCATTACTGGCCACACACTCTTCTTTTCCACAAAACTGTCATAATCAGCATTATAATTTAAATACACATGTATATAGCCTACATTTTGTTTAAACTTATTTCCATGTATAATCCTTACTTTAAGCATTTTTTATTTTCTAGCTAACTTAAATGTGATGCCCTTTAAGGCAAATAGAGATTTACTTTTTGTCTGGCACACTTTTGCAGACATTTCAGGTCCTCAGACTACCCTTACATTTTTCAAATACAGAAACTTGCCTGACTAGAAAACCACGGGCCACCTGATCTGCTTCATACCATTAAAGGAGAATTATGAGGTGAGGTGATTTTTACTCAGCCTCATAATCTGAGCCGACCTGTGACAATGAGACTGTCACAGGTCGGCTCAGTAGATCGGGAAGTGAGCGAACACATACCGGCGCTCGCTCACTTCTCGATCCTCTGCCGGCAGAAAGAGGTGACGGGAGGGACTGGATTCCCCGCTCCGATCCTCCAGCGCTGACTGGCGGAACAGACGGGGGAGGGGGCGGCTACAGGTGGCTCTGCCTCTAGATAGGCAGAGCCAGATGTCACTCACGCAGCTGGGTGGATCCAGACATAATTGTCGGGATCCGTTTCGGCTGCGGCGTCTCAGTATACTGCGAGTCGTAGCTCGCGGTATACTGAGCTTTGGGTGACGGGAGGACGCTAGTTTGTGTCCTCCCGTTACCCTTAGGAGAACTATGGGGAAAAGCCCTAACCCTATAGTTCTCCTTTTAACCCTGCGCCTGCTTGAAGAAATTGCTTCTGTTAATGCCGCAGTATTCCTCACCCTTCTAGGTTGTGTACAGTTATAAGGAAGCCATTAGTATGGAAATATAATTGCTGTCCTTGCAGATTTGTTTTTTCTTTTTAAATGCATGCTCCTGGGCTGTGCTCTTTTACCCAGCGTTGGCATTTGGTGAGTAATGAATGTGGATGTGCTGGGTTTTGTCAGGATAGCTAATATGCACTTGGTTGTCCTGAGTCTGTTGCTCATTCAGTAATAAAACAAGGAAATACACATCAGTCCTGGAGTATGTACCTTGAAACACAATTCAGCAATGGCAGCTCCCATGTTTAATGTTTAGGCCAGTTGGGTCAGCCTTACTGCTTCCTGGGTCAATTCCTTGCACATTAAACAGAGATGATGATGTGAATTCATTGTCCAATGAGCAGGATGTAAGCAGAGAGGTGCATAGGAAGCTGCTGCACCAGAAAATAAAGAGTGCCTCCTGTCTGAGTGTGCACGCAGCATAGGCATTTGTAATTCATAAGACTGTCTGAATAGAATAATAAACCTGTGTTAGTAAAATAATCTTTTTTTATTTTTAATGTTTTATTACGCATTACGGTACTATGAGTCCATCCACTTGAAGCCTTAAAAACAGCTGATCATTGGGGACTCTGAAGGGGTGACCATTGTTTGCCGATAGTTGTGCATCTCACAAGTTTTATCTGCGCAGTTATGTTATTTTATGGTAGGAACTCTAGTGTAGTATTTTCCTCACCTTTCAGAAAGCTATACAGATACAACTTCTAACTGTGACAACGGACATCTGATTTGTGACAACAGGTATATTGCCTGGGATGTTCCACAGGAGACTCTAGTTGTCAAGTCTATCCAAAAGAATAGTGTCTCTGAAAGCCAACAGGTATGTGTTTTATCATAAAGACAATGTTATGAACGTTGAAGTTTATTGTAAATGTACTTAAAGTGACACTAAACCCAGGAGTTGAATCTTAAAAATGCACTAAAGAAAAGTGTTGTAAAGTGGTGACCGCTCCAAGCTCACTCCTGTGGTGGACTACAATCTCAGTACAAATTAGTAAACTAAACATTAGATTGTAGTCCATCACAAGAGTGAGCTTGGAGCGGTGACTACTTTACAACACACACAGGGACCATGGGGAAAAAAGTAGCCCCCCTCCAGAAGGAAGGACAGTGTCGGCACCAATTCAGAGATGATTAGAGGATCTACAGCCGAGTGATACACAAATAAAGATACATTTAAAAAAAGTATTCAAGTACCTTAACTATTAACAAAAATGTAACTCCTCAGTTTAGTGTTGCTTTAGGTTGTGTGAACGTTTTAGCAGTTTAGCGGCACTGATCATGCTTGGCTAAAGGGCTGCCAATGATGTTCCATGGATTTGTGTCCTTTCTCAACCTGACTAACTATGTAACTATACATGATTTGTTTGATGGAAGTATTCCTGTTCATAAAAAAAAAAAAAAGATCTTTTCATCTGCCATTGTAAAGTAAATTTGAACCAAATGGGAACTCAGGTTTTTAATTAAGCTGTCAGTACAGCCGGAGAAGAGAACATTTTACACATGAAAATTTAATTTGCTTGGCTTTAATAAAAATGCTCGGGGTGTAAACATTGTACTTGTTTTTTAAAATTGAGTCGTGTTTGATCCTTATATTAAAATGACTGGAAGACAAAAAAAAGAAAATGTTCATAAAGTATTATACATGGTTTATGAGAGCTACCCACCCCTGGTGTGATATGACTGTATAACAGAGGCCGCAATACAAGACTTTTCAGAGCCCTCAGTTCTGGGGGTTTTTTTTTTATCCAAAATTGTGCCCTTTGAGACGGTTTCTTTTCCTCAGCCCATCACAGATGTCAGTGGCCAAAGGGGGCAGACACAAACTAGTGATCTTAAAGCTGATCAACTGATTTGCATATTAGCAGCCCATAAGAAAAATGAACTGTTTTGTCAATTCTTCTGTACATGGTTTTCATACAGCAGTTTTTTATTTTATAGTTAGTAGCTTATTCACATCTCTCTTTATATTTCAGAGCACAGTGCTGTTTTATTTTGCGATCTTCAATGTTTTCCCCCTGACGTTAGTAGGTGTACTGGAGATTGATAAAAAGGTATCTTTATTTTGTCTTATTTCACAATTTGCAATATTTCCCCCGTGACATTGTCACTATTTTTGAGAATGATAAAAATGTAAGTTTAAAGTAGTGAACACAATGATAAATAAATAAGGCCCCATTCACACCAGAGCATTTTTGTTGCGTGTTTTTTCTGCACTGAAACGCATGCAGATCAAAACCCCATGTACTCCTATGTTAATGCAAACGCGCGTAAAAATAAGCGTATTGTTTAAAATAGTCTTTAATCTTCTTCTTTTGTGGAGCTTATCAGCATCTTTTGCTCCATAGACTTAAAAGGAAACGTGCTCATCAGCTCGTTTTTTGCGCCTTTTTTTTTTTTTGCAGCTGAGACTGCTTTTCATTGGACAACTGAAAAGGAGCTGAAAACACATCTTAAAACGCTCTTGCTTATGAACAGAAAATGCCTGTAAAACACACAAAAATGTTTCTACTGAATTGCTATCATTGTTGTGGTTAATGTTTTATCCTGTAAAATGGCTGCCTCGGCTGTGATGTGTCATTATGTCAGGATGACATTTTTGTGTTGTGATAGTTTGTGTTTCTTATGAGGATGACCACTAGAGGGCAGGTTTCCAGCTGTTCATATGTCTTCTTTTTACCAACCATTGTTATAACATTTTGTTGAAAGTGTCTATATCCAGTTATCTTACGAGTAGTGAACATTTTGAATGTCTCTGGGAAGTAAAATCAGAGTAACATAAGTTAGTTTATGTAAGAGTAGTCATGTTCTCCTGCAAGGTTTTCATTGAGAGCCTGTAGGCAGATGACCTTTCATGCCAAAAGCATCTCCCTCTGTGCTGGGATCGCCTCTTTTACACTGAACAGCCTCATGTTTCACGGCTTCCTACCCAACTTAGAATATTATATGAATGTGTAAATAATGTTTCCTCAGATGACTTTTATTTATGCCAATGATAGAACCAAATGTGTGGTCCTAAACTAGACCAGGAAAAGTCCATTCTGCTGCCTATAGGCACAGGCCTACTGTGTCTAATGGTAATCTGACCCTACAAATGCATATGCAGAAAGTCCCCCCATTCTGTATACACAGAGATTGTAACAGCTTGCATGGGACGCAATGACATTGTGGCCAGTAACCAGGTTGCCTGTCTGCTGTAAGGTAGTAGTTAATGATTTCCACTATACACCACCAACAATGGCAGTGCTGCTGGCCTGGATGCCCACACCTAATAAAGCTTTAAGCAGGACCTTCTGTTTGCCAGGGGAGTTTAGCCACCACTGTAATCTGCTGACCGGGATTTGTTCAGACCTGAGTGGTTAATATTGTAGGATATTCACAGAATTGCAATTTCCAGGCAAGCAAAAAGTAAGTGGAGCTAATTTTTGTTAGATTTGCTTACCTGAACCTCGCTCCTCCACCGGTCAGCGCTCTCCTCTTCTCCCTAACTGCTTTAGCTGTGGACTGTCCCTCAGTGTCCTCAGGTCTTATGCAGGTTTATGGAACCTGCATTAGAAATGTCATCAGTGGTCCTTAGACCGCTGAGGCCCAGGGGACAAGAGACTTTGAGGACCGATCTTTGAACCCCAAGGAGCCGACGGGACTGGGGATCAGGTAAGTAAATCTGCTTTGCATGCAATTGTATTTCAAAGGCTGTTGTAACTCTTGACATGTTCTTTTTATACAAGCTGCATGCTTACCAATATTTCATGGCAAAGTCCTGGACTAATCCTCTCCATCCAGCGTTGCCGATTGGGCATTTCAACTGGATCCAGGACCTCTTAACTCCACTGTGTAATGCTAGCATTTATATTAATAGATCCCATAGTAATCAGACAGTGTCCAGCTGCCATCAGTGGCTTCTCTAGTTAATGGATACTGGTTGTCACACTGACCCTTTGTCTTCAGTACTTTAAGTCACTGACTCAGGATATGTAGGAAAATTAGGTATCTCTGACTTGTCACAGACTTGGAAAGTATTAAAAGCAGAGGGTCAGAATAACATCTAGGCAAATTCCATCTTTAAAAGCAGCTCCGCAATAGCACCCCCTCACTTAAAGCGTAGATTACATCATATTTCACAGACCAATGAAAAAACAACATGTTCTCCTACACAATCCAGACACCAGTCTGTAACCTAACCCTAAATCTGACCCTGACACTTAATCCCTCCCTTTTTCTAGCAACTATGAAAAATTGAAATCTAATTTTGGGTAGATTTGGTCCTTGTTGTCCATAGGATTGAGGGGGAGGGTGCTCATGCAAGCAAGTTCTGCAGTCGGCTTGGCACATCAACATATGTAGATATTGTTGGTTCATCAGGGTAGGCGACAGCTTTTCCAATCAGTATGATCAGCAATTGACGGCCTGCAGGCTAAGCCCCCCCCCACTCCCCACCCCCAAAGGTAAGATAATTGCCTAATCCAGCCATCATAAGATGTATATTACAAAACTAACCCATTTCAAATCTAGTAATAGCAGAAATCCCTCGCAATAAACACTTTTTTTAATGCAACAGTCATAATTCTGTCAACTAACCATTTTATTATTCCCTCATAGGTGTTTGGGTCTAATGTAACTGATGCCATGATTTCCAATGGCATGCTGATCGTAATGCACAGTGCTGGACTTGTCCGCCTCTACAGCTTTGAGAGGATAGCTGAGCAGGTATGAAATAAAATATTATCTACTTAAAGTAGTATTAATCTCAATCTTATTTGTAATAATGAATCCAGATCAAACAAATACACATTGCCCAGCAAAGTATTCCTTTACATTTTAGCCCAAGCACTTAGTCATCTTGTTTCTGAACAGCTCCAACTCTCTCAGCTCCACTCTCCTGAAGTTCTATCCAATCCAAGATCACAAGGAACATAGCCTTGCTATGTCTGTGTGTTTTGTGGAGACACACACGGCTTAGTAGCACACACAAGTGTGGCTCCATAGAACCCTGCAAGTCAGAGCCACCCTAAAACAGGATATTGGGGCCAGTGCTCAGGGGACAAGCTGATTCTACACAAAACTGAAACTTTTAAACATCAAAGTGCCACGTCCATTGTATGTGATTTATATCGGCAATGGAAATAGCCTAGCTTTTGACTTTTAATATCATTAAATGATGTAATGTGAGATGCAACAGCCATTTGTAGTCTCCATAGGAAGCCTTTGTGACAGGGTGGCAATGTAGGAGACGGTCAGAGCGTCGTTACCCTTTACTAGGAAGTGCCTGAATATGCACCTTCATGGCGGGTATTTTAATGAAAGCTAAAGACTTACAAATATTGAGAATAACTTTAATTACACTAACTTTTTAAAATTTGTATGAGAGGTTAGTGTTTCAGTTAACATATAGTTTAACACAAGACAGACAATCCTCTACCTTTTTGTATTGCAATGTCTGTAGCCGGTTTCAGCAAAGTTGCATAAAATCCATCTTCCGCAGTGATGCCCTTTTTTCCTTTCATTTTTTTTCCCATCTTTGCCATTTTTTCTTTCACTCAGCATGATCGGAGGCCATGGCTTTGCTTTGCTAAAGTAGTCTAAGTGTCTACAGCTAGCCCCAGATGGCTATAGATTTATCTTGTTGAGCCCCACATTCTGTCTGTGTATTGTTGTTTTTTAAATGATTTTGGCTACAATAAAGCAAATGTAGATCAGGAATTATTATGTAGCCTTAACCCTTTCGCTGCCAAGCCCTCCGGAACATTTTTCAAATCAGCTGGCCAACGTAGCAATCTATTACAACAGAAAGACATTCCACAGCTGTGAGTTTCCGAGAAAAACAAGGTACTGCTGCCATATGTTGCTGAAATGACTTACTGAAACAATTGATGCCAGATTTCTGGGTACTGGATTTCATTTTTCTTTTAAATAGCAAGAGGCCATTACATGTTTTTCACATAGCTGGTGATAGTCTAAGGCAGGGCTCAAATTTCAAGTCCTGAGCTACTAGCCAGGCCTTAAGAGTCACTAGCCACCAGTTGCCCCACCTAACCCTTACCCTGCCCCGGCCTTAACTCCGCCCCCAAACACACCCTCTTAAATAATTCTATGATTCTTATCTTGTGATAGTTGCCGCTTGTAAACAGCAGATTAGGGATTCCTGCTGCAGGAAAACGCAAGTTCCTGACACAGGAATCTCTACTCGCACCTGAAATATACTGTAGGTGTGAATGGGGCCTAATATACACATACACTAAAGGTGTCCATACACCTGCCGATTATGGTACGATAATCGTGGGTGATCCTGCAATCGTATGATAATCGGCAGGTGTATGGGCAGCGTGCGACCGCTTCTACTGTAAGGTCGTACGACTTTCGTCTTCCAAGCACGCTGGAAAATCTGCCGAAAATCGTAAGATTTTTGGCGGGTTGGTGGCGTGGTCGGAAGACGAATGCTGCATGGGCCGGACCTTACAACGGGTCGGACCTTACAACCATCGCACAACGAAAGTCGGTTGTGGTTGTAAGGTGTATGGCCAGCTTAAAGCATAATAATACACTGCTCATATTAACCCCCCAACATAAAATAATATGCTCCCCCCTTATTAACACCACACACACACACACACACACACAAAATTATAATACACTCAACCCCTTCCAGCATGTTTTGGAGTGTGGGAGGAAATCGGAGTGCCCGGAGGAAACCCACGCAAGCACAGGGAGAACATGCAAACTCCTTGCAGACCTAGCCTGGCCCGGATTATAATCACTCTTAAAGAGAATGTCATTGTGCTTTCAATTTTATTAGGTAAACATGTAAATTTAGATCTGATTCTCGTTAATAATCTTTTTTTTTGTGTGTTTATTTGTAATTACGTATGTCATTGGGAAGTAGCATTATTTGCTCATTAAGATATGCAGGATTCATTTCTGCCTTGCAAGGATTGTGCTTTACTGCTCTTTCTTACAATGCAAGTCTGTAAGTCAGCCAGCACATTAAAAGCAATGTGCTCCTGGCGTGTCTGATATCTTATCTGCACAGTTGTTAGTAGACAAGGCCCTCTCATGGCATATTTTGACAACAAAAATATTAAAGAGTAAGCTTATAAAAAATGGTAAAGTCTTCTAAAAAAAAATGCTATAACAAGGAACTCCAGGAATTCAGAAAACCTCGCCTTGGAGTGGGGCTACCCTCACACTGCAAGGATTAGGAGCTTCTTTTGTCTAGGGAGCTCAAATAAAGTGGATATACTGGCCTGATTCTCGATCCTACGGTGGTCAGCGCTCGCCTCTCTCCCCCTTTGCTCTGGCTATGGACTGTGCTTCAGTGTACTTGAATCTAATGCAAGTCAAAAGACCTGCATTAGATGTGATGACAGGGGGATCTTAGGCTGCCGGAGCCCAGGGGAGAAGAGACGGTGAGGGTCGTTCTAGCACCCTGGCGGGACTGAGGATCAATTGAGTGTATCTGCTTTATTTGAGCCCCTAGGCAAAATTAGCACTCATCCCTTGTAGTGCGGGGGTAACCCCACTGCAAAGGTATGTTTTTTACATTCCCAGAGTTCTTCTTTAAGGTATTTACTGGACGCTGAACTCCAGGCAAACCAAACACAGATGAAATCTAAATATCTGGGCCATTTACCTGCCAAAGGGTTTGCACTTCTGTCCATATAGTTCTGAAACTTACACAGCTCTTTCAGGCAGCTGAGGAGACCTGATATTTTCTCTGCTGCAGTTAAGACTTAAAGATCTTGTCCCTCTCCTAGCCTGGGACTTGAAAGTGAAGCCTGATTTTATTATTTATCTGTCCCTCTGCTCTTTTCCTCCTATCAGCATGTCTCCTGTTAGCACATAAGCACTACAGCACAATTATTCCTTCTTCTGCCTCACCCCCTCCCAGTCTTGGCTGTGCTGTACAGTGCACTGCAAGAGGTGGATATCAAGTCAACTTTAGGTACTTGCACTGCTTTCATTTAAAAAATAAATGTAGGTTGGATTTACACCTATGCATCAAAACACATGCCACCGGGCAATGGCACACGTTAGAGCCCATTAACACCAGCCCAGTGTGCCGTGGTGTGATTATCACACATGCGTAAACACAGCCCATTCATTGAAGTGGGCTGCCTAATGCACCACTGTGACAAATCCGGGCTGTGTATTGCTAACGCTGGGGAAGGCACTGTGGGTATGTCTCTTTGTTTATCCTCCCATCCCCCATCCACTCCTCCCATCCCCCATCCACACCTATCTGTTAAACTAATCAGCCCATTGTTAGACTCCCAACTCGAAGTGTGTATTGGGACAAAGCAGCCTCCTACAAAGTGGTTGATACCGGTTCGTTCTAGACCGGAGGGGGTGGGCTTCTTTCTATAAAACTCCAATGCTTGGTGTTAATAAAGGCTTGTGTCATTCTGCTTACCTCAAAATGAGTGCTGCCTGATTCTTGAGGTAATGGTAACAGGGTTTGGAATACGTTCCATTTGGGAAGCCATATCACTGACGGAGGTGCTCAGTCGGGGTGCCAGGGAGTCCGTCACAACCACAATGGACAAAAAAAATCATGCATGCAGCATTTTTGGCAGTGCACTTCAAAGCATGTCAGCATGTTGTCTTGCACTGAAAAGTGTGCTGGGAAGGTGTGTTGATGTGGCATTTAGAATTAATGGCACTACATTTTAGCAAAGCACATAACTTGAAATACCGCAGCGCAATGGTGTGAATGGGCTCTGAATGTGCTCTAGAATTTTTTTGCAAGCTCCAGAACTGCATGTAGTGCAGATTAGGTTTCATATGGCAGATTTGTGTGAATGCAGGGAGGGCCTGGTAGTGATCTGACTGTATTGTGTGTGAGCGTGATCTAGTTTTGTCTACAATACAGATAAACATTTTAATTGAGTAAGACTGAACAAAAAGCAGATATGTGGTGCAGATTGCAATAAGCAGTCAGATTTTATTATTCCTAATAAGCTTGTTGCTTATTGGTTGCTGTGGGATATTGCAATGTGCAGATTTCTGTTGCCCAATTAACCCAATTTTCATGGTCTTGCCAAATAATATAAATATTGTAAGCTCATTTCATTTACCACTTTCAGTACATGCAGCAGACGTGTGTCTTGGGGGAGACTTGCACTTGGAAAGGTGAAGCCGGGACAGTTGGAGACTTTCCATTTGGCGTTCCCTGTAACATCACATTGACTGGTATTGTTTTTATTGTATTCTGCATGTGAAACCTAAACTACTGGTGCATTTAGAAGAAATTGAAATACCACCATATGCCTATGCACAGAACTCGACAATACAAAAATGCCTAATTACTGACCGGTGCAATGTGCTGGTAGCTACACTAATGTAACCTCACAGAAAAGAGAAATACACACGATACCTTTCCAGATCACCTTATAATTATGTTGACCTCCTGGCTTTAGTTCTTTCCCAATCACTGACCTAAACAAGTATGCATATCCAGAGTTCTGTCTTTACTTGCTGCCTGCTTATCCCTGGTCAATTTATCAGTAAATTATTTAAGCCAGAGACAGCCTGGCAACAAGAATTTTCAGATGGAGGTCAGCAGTGGCAGCCAATATACAATATTTCTGCTATGACAGGTTGACCAAACACAACTGCCTATGGAAGAAGGTCTTGAGGACCTTCCTGCACTCCCCAATTGCTCTGGATCTTGGTGTGATCTATATGCAAATCTAGTTTGAAGAAATCATGCCTGGGTTTCGCCGGTACTTGGTTAATGTAGGTAATATTACAAGACAAAAAAAAATGTGTAGAACTTTGCGGTGACTGCTATAAACCTGTTGTGTTAGGCACCCAAAGATGTAAAATTAGAGTTACCAATCCAATTATTTTCAGCCAGTAGGAAAATTCCATGTCAGTGAGTTCCCACAGATAATATTGGGCAACATTTCTTTGGGGAATTAACAAATGGGCAGGTTTAAAAAGGCCTAAATGTAGGGATGCACCGATACTAGTATCGGTGCCGCTACTGAGTATTTGGGCGAGTACTCTTATGGTCAGCTTTAATTTAAAACCCAATTGTACTTAAAACAATGTAACAGAAAACTTTTTCTTTTCAAAGTCTCCCCAAACCCAGAATAAGCCTCTAACGCAGGTCCGGAGTCTGCAGCTAAAGACCAGTGTGCTTTGTGTGAGAGCAGCAGTCTATGTACAGCAGTCTAATACTCCCCCCTGCCTTGTCTTCACTACAGCAGTGCCATTGGTGATTATGCTTCCTGCTGATTCCACCACTGTAGCTCTGACAAGGCAAGGGGACTGTCACACTGCTGTACCTTTATAGTCCCTTTACATAGAGCACAGCTCTCTTTAGTTGCAGCTCTGGACTGGTATCAACATTTTCTGCGGGGACTGGGGGAACTTTAAAGATAAAAAGAAAAGGATGTTCTACATCATTGTTGCTGTTTTATATGCTGACTGGATTTATTGATCACAATTTTATAAAGTAAATTTAGGCTTTAAATTAAAGCTGACCATAGACTCAACAGAACAGCTGGAGTCCGATTTGCAGGCATGATCTTTAGAACTCTGCATGACCTACAAAGGTGCAATTGGGCTTTAGTATAGTTGCCAAAATGGCAGGTTGGGTTTAAGGATACAGTTCACAGCATGTTCTACTTTCTTCTGGCCCATTTCTTGTAATATTACTCCTAAGGTTAAAGCATCTCTCCCTTGTCTGACTACAGTATTCTAGCAAGCTGGAATCTGCTTGCCATTGCTAGTGCACATCACTGCCATGTTATTATATCACGTCATGAAATCAATCTGGTTTATATGGTGTGTCCTTACATATGCTACAATGTGTAGGTGATTCGAAGTATCTTCTTTATGTAAGAATATGTAACGCCTAAGGGATTATGTTTTTTTTTTCTTCTTCTATAGAAAAACCTCCGTTTCTCTTTGAAGTACCTTGTCTAGAAAATGCTTTCCAAGTGGGTGGCTATCCCTGGCATTATATAATTACGCCCAACAACAAAACGCAGAAAGGCACCTATCACATCCGCTCCCTTGATGATCACAGCCCTGTAAGCACATTTTTTTATTATTATTTTGGTTTTATCGGTGCTTGACAAATTTGAGAATATCTGCCCTCCTGCTTTTGGATTCATTTTAAGCAACAGCAATAGTGCTACTACTTCTGCTTTTCCACAAAACTGAAACCTGATGGGAATGGGAGGCGTTATACCCGACTGACAGCTTTTGTTTGCCAGTGTCCAATCTCCTACAGGCAGCAGGATAACCCAGTTGTCTTACAATCCTTCTGATCCTGTGTTCCTCAATGAACTCCAAGAAAAGGTTTTTAAGGAGTACAAAATTACTGTTTTAATGATGCATTAATAATTGCAAAAAGTTGTCTTTTTGTTTTATCTAAATAGAGTTTAGCAGTGATATTTGATTGGATAGGATACTATATGGTTATTGCTAGGGATATACCGATACTAGTATCGGTGCCGAGTATATAGGTGAGTACTCGTATGCTCCTGTATCAGGAAGCCGGGCAGCGCGTCATTACATGCTGCCCAGCTTCCTGATTGGACGGGAAGCCCGCTTCATGCTCCCTCGTCATCTCATGTCAGGGTACCAGCCGTCTTGCCACTCCTTGTGGTTGTCAAGTGCGTCATAGGGCACGGGGGTCTCCTTCCTGGCAGGACTCCTGGCGCCAGGGTTGCAGGTACGCATGTGCGGCGGATGTGCGCGCGGTGGACATGGTGCGTGTGCTCCCGTGCCCATTAGTGATGTCAGGTGTGGGCCTTGCTGGGGGAGGTTCCCAGCACACACCCTCTGCCTTTCTCTTTGCCATTGGCTCCTGGATGGAGAAGCCTCCTGGTTGCCTCAACAACCAGTGGGTGGTCTTGGTTCCCCATTGTGTAAATCCCAGTCAGTGCCCTGGCTCATTGCACCATATAGGTAGAATAACTCGGCAATCGCCTAACCCTATCTGAACTCTATACCGAAATACCGGTATCGGTGCACCCCTAGTTTATTGCTTATTGCTCTTCTCCTTATCAACTCAACCAGTGTATATATAATTCCTTTAGCATACTAGGATATTTGTAAGTTCAGACTTCATTCTAGTGTTTGTAAATGCCTCAGAGCATTAGTGGTGTTCATTTTCAACTGGGCCAGAAGAATCATTTGCTGCCAGATGTATGACACAAAGCAAACAAAGTAAAACCGTGCATTAATTTAATGTATTAAGAAAACAATGTTTGGGACAGTGACAGTTATGATGGCAATGCAAACCTTTTTCTTGCCAGGATGGCTGTATTAAAATTGAATATGATGTTAAAGCACATCTATTGTGAAAATGTAATACGTGTTTATTTAAAGATATAACCTGCATGATATAAAATGTGCTCCGAACAGTACCATTTCTGTAATAAGGGTTATTTTGAATCCCTCGGGTGCCTAGTCATACGGTCAGCACTGATGCATTGGTCACATGGTTTGTGTCTGAGGATCTTGGCGGACTGGTGGTTTGGACAGAGCTGGGCAGTCAGGAACTCCTTTAAAACAATCTCTAAATCAAGTCTTCCACAATCTTCAATAGTGACCATACCTCAACACTGCTCATGCGAGTAGAAGGATGCTTATTTACCCAAATAGGAAAAACGGTAGTGGCATATTTTAAGTACAGGTTCTCTTTTTTTTTTTTTTTTGAAAAATCTTTTTATTCATTTTGCATAGTAAACAATTACATTACAGTAACATCTCTTTAAAAACATTACAGCACAATTAAATTGATATGACTTAGTACATTTCCTAAGCTATCTAATTACATAAAATGTTGGTTGAATGTACAATCTGTTCTCCAGATAGACTCATTCCATGAGCATGCACATTTGTTTTACCTTAACATAACTGTACGTGTAAGAAAGTGGTCTGGTGATCCTGGTAACAGCCTCAAAGCAGAAATCTAGGCAAAGAGAAGAAAAACATTTCTTCTATCTATTTGTGTGTTCATTACAAATAGAATATATACCGAATGATCTAAACCAAACCTTTCTGATCACCGGCCACAACAGAGACCAGTACAAGTCCATTGAGGTCTACAAGGGCTTATTGCATAGCCACAGCAATTTCTGAACAAGGAAGCCAGGTTGGGGTTTTTTTCTAGATTAGCTTAGGTTAGGGAACTAATGTACGAATGTAGTTTTTACAAAAACTAAAGGTACATCATACTTTCAGAAGCATAGAAATATCATAGCCTACCTGCTAAGTAGATCAATTTCTCACCCAGATATTCCTGTACTGTACTCGCCACTCCCTTTTTTTTGTCTAAGTGGTGATGCTGGAACACCGTCCTCCCTGTCTCTCTCACGCAGGGAGCCTGTCGCTTTCCGCCTGGTATTGCTCTTTTCATTTTTTTCCATAACTCCTTTTCCAGTTTTTTCCTGACCATTCATGTATATTTTATATACTGCAGGTGAAGAATGGCATACGTGATCTGAAATACTGTTCACTGGAACCTGACTGGATTCACTTCCATCCAGATACATCTGAAAGAATAATTCACGTTGGACCGGATCAGATCAGGTGAGGATGGCGAGGAATTGTTTTGTATCTTCCAGGATATGAACACTAAATATTTTTCTGTCTCGTTACTGTGTGATCTCCACGACTAGATGGCTATTGATTAGTTTTTACATGTTTTTGCTGTCTCCTGAATGCCAAACACCCCAAAGAGTGGTCTGGATGCCCTTGGGGACCACGTGATTGCACATGCTAAGGACACATTTCATAAAGTGACCATTTGCCACTTCCTCTGCATTGGCTGCCCTGTAGATGTGTAGTAAATGTCAAGCAATGTAAAAACATATAAATAGGAAAAGTGTTTTTATATCCTTGAAACTGCATGATTAATCAGTTATTTTACATTTTAAATGATGGTTAACTAAAGAGCAGGGTTTGGCCAATGTTTTTCGGCATGGAAAAGGTGGGCCTAGAAATGGCACTGGAATGGAGATAAAATCTTGACATTTGTGAGGACAGGCTTCCCACTCCAAAAAAAAGTCCTGTGTAGAGTTTCTTATAATAGACAAGGGCACCATATTTTGTCCCAAAAGTGTTCTTTGAAAATCAGCTAATATGCGTTTTAGCAACTGGATGTTGATTGTTGGATGTTGCTTTAGCAACTGGATGTTGATTGTAGAGATCTAAACAACTCTACCATCAGAAAAGTTCTAGATAGGATCCCCATCACTAAATAAAGATAACAATGCACACACTGCCAAGGCAGGATGCAGTGGAGCTCTTTTAAGCTTCTCTGATCACCATTCTTTTAAGTGCTGGATGGAACTCCAAGCAGACCTACCAGAGTACAATAACATTGCATTTTTACTTTTTCCTCAGTTTCTCAAAATAAAAAAAACCCATTAATAAACAGTTAATAGACAAATCTATAGGATTAATTTGCATATGAATGATTTGGACTTCATCTGAAATAATTTGCACAATGACAGCGCCATATAGATATATACATACAGCAGACAGATCATGTATGGTTTAACATTCCATTCCCACTTTTTTTCATTTTCTTTTTCAGGATTGGCTGTTGCTAAATGGCAATGGTACATAATTTTACTGTATTTTGTTTTGCTTCTTGGTATTTTGCTGCAGTGTTTTAAGGATTAAAGAGCTGGAAAACGATTCATACCAGTATGGGATCACGGAGGACTTCATTATTCTAGCCATGCGAGACGCAACGGTAAGCACAGTGTTGTATATGGTCAGTACTGTGAAATCTAGTTCATGAATTCTTATTCCACTTTGTGTCCTGCTTTTGGACTCCCCTTTTAAATGTTTATATACCAACACATGTGGAACCAACAAGGATGTGTACTGTACTAAAGTAAAACTATGGTGTCCAGTGTAAAAAAAAAAAACAATTGTGCTACAGCACTTAAATATAAGTGCATTTACAGTTTTGCTTGGTACCACAGATCCCTGCCAGTGGAGTCTGCCTAATTCAGCTACCTGTGTTTGTGTGGCAATTATGCTGCACGGCTCCTGAATTCAGAGCAGATTTGCCACTCTCATGTAGGCTGTGGCTGCTTCCACTACAGTGAGATAAGAAAATGTTGCAGGCGGTGGGGCTATCAGTACTGTCATTGATGATTCACAATCCTTTATCTTGTCATTTAGCAGCTGGCCACACCTAGTCCTGCCCACTGTATTATGGATTGACAGCACCACCTCTGTTGCTGAGTATTGTTTTCAAATTAGCTGCCCTTTCTGCCTATTTAATATTTAAACATCTGATTTGAAATCAAGGATCTGACAATCCAATAATTTTGTGTCTTTGTACCTCCCTAACCATGGTATCATGCAATTTTTTTTATTTTTTTTTAAGAGTGAAATAGCTTTTGCATGTGAATTAAAATGCATTATATTGGGGTAAACCATTTGTTAGTATTGTCTGACTCTGGTGTGTTTTTGATTTTACATGTTTTACTAAACTGAAAAAGAAAGAGGAAAGACCAGAGAGCCCTTTTATAGTGTATTAATATGTAATATTACAATACATTAAATCATTCAGCCAAAGAGAGTGTAAGGCCTCATGCACAGTATTTCCGTGGCAAGAACCTGTGGATTCTTGAGGCAGGAATCTAAGGTTGGTCCATACAAATGTGGCCACTGTACCCTTCTAAGTTAATGATAAGGTGGCAGCAGCCGCGTCCGTCCATGGCTGTCTGCATGGAATCGTACATGGAATGATTACCAGCGGATCGGGAGAGATGCTTGTCCTTGGACGCAATCTCTCTGCATCCCGCATCAAGCATCTTTCCTGATCCCCACACTTTTGGACAACCACAGATAAATGCAGCCACTGTCACCCTGTTATCAACTTGAGTGGCCGCATCCTAAAGGACTGACCTGGGATTCCTGCCCTAAAATCTTCAGATTCTTGCTGCAGGGCTCTGCAGCCACCTGTGTGCATGTAGCCTTAGGATGGTATCCCTTTCATTTGCTGGCTTGCACAGGCAGCTTTTCACCACTGATAGCTCTGCATGCAGGAGAAAGAAAATCGGTGTTTACACTTTGTACCTGAGAAAGTGACAAGTTGCCCGAAATACGTCATTGGAACTTCTCATTACCACCGCTCTTCATAAATTCCCCTTATTGTGTATTCCCCAACCTCGCAGATGGGAAGCTAGCCGAGAACAGTACAATCTCTGGTATGCACAATAAAGACTTCCTCGTATTAATGGAAATGTGTACTAAGAGAAATATGATGGTTGCCCTTGCTGACCTTCTGCAAATGCTAGTTGCCTGGCTGTCTTTGGATCCGTTCTTTTTAAATCATAGACCTGGAACAAGCATGCAGCGAAGTCCAATAAACATGAAAACTTCTGATGTGCATAGTCATCCCGCGTCAGTAACTAAGAAAGTATTAACGCCCTTGGATCAACAGTCAGACAACAAACCTTTTCCAAACAATTTTGAGCAATTGTAAGAGGAAATTTAAAGGATGTCACCTTGTCTTAGTACAGAATTTCCTAAAATATAAAGTTACACGTTTAAAGATTTTGATTTTTGTTTTTTTTTGTAGGCAAACAATAAAGTTACCGTGACTGCATCTGGAAGATTGGTGAAAAGGCGTTATGATAAGCTGGATGATGATCCTGAACAAGAGGTATAACCTACTACTGCAATAAACTTACAATGATGTAAACTTACATGATCCATGCATACAGTGACATTAACTCCCCATTTTTGTGTGGGTTTCTAACGGGTGCTCAGGTTTCCCTGGGAGATCCAAAAACATCCTGGTAGGTTCATTAGCTATTTCCTGATCTGAAAAAGTGATTTCTGAGACTCAAGTACACTAAAGTTTTACACTCCACTGACTAGAACAGAGACTGGTGTATTTTATGCAGTCTACTTGTTTCAAGCACCAAGCAAACCTCAATTGCACATAAAAAGGTAAATACAAAAGGCAACTCCTTTCCTGAATTAATTGAAATAACCCTAAGGGGTCTATGTATTCATGTTTTGACCCAGTGTTCACACAACTTTCACAGACTATTCACCCACATGGAATCCCATAAGAAAATTGGGTGAATCGTGGGTGAAAATAGACCCCTCACTTTTATGGCTTCTAAAATGTCTATGCCAAATAATTATAATATAATATTAGCCAGGAAATATTAGCCAGGAAAACTCACAGGGGATGAAGGAATACATTTTGACACTTCTGTGGGCAGCACAGTGCCGTAGTGGTTAGCACTTCTTCTTTGCTGCACCAAGGGTCCTCAGTTCAAATCCCAGTGAGGACACTATGCAAGGAGTTTGCATGTGCTCGCGTGGGTTTCCTCTGGGTACCCCAGTTTCCTCCCACACTCTAAAGATATGTTGTAGGGTTAATTAGCTCCTGTCTATACCTTTTTTATGAATGCATGTGAGACAGGGACCTTAGATTGTAAGCCCCTTGAGAGCAGGGACTAATGTGAATGTACACTATGTAAATTATTGTGTAAATTGTCGGCGCTATATGAATGCCAATAATAAATAAATAAACTTCAAGCAGACTTGGCAAATCAGCCTGTGAAATTTCTGTGCACACGATTGAATAACTGATACCAATAGCATGGTGGACTAGCTGACTATACACCCAATATCTTCATTTTGTCATTGTGTTCCTGGCCACACCAGACATTCGAGGCTGTAGTATATGAAGATGAGCTGGATTTGATGACTGTGGTGGCTGTTATTCAGACAGAATCTGAAGGGAAAGCACATGTCAATCTACACTGCAATGACACAGGAAGATTAATGAAGAAGATCATACTCCAGGAATCCTGGGATGTGGTAAGAAACATCTTTGCATCCATTTTATTTCATTCATTCTTATTCTTTATTGCAGTCTACATATGCATTCCATTGCTTGACTTTTGTTATGTTCTGCCCTGTCCCCACCAACCTATTTTCCAATCAGAGTGCCATTAGTGCCCACTGGATTGCTCTGATTAGATCACGGAGGGGGGGCTGAATGAAGGAAATATTACAAATTCCTCCATCATTGCTTACAAGTGCTGAAAAGAGGAGTCTCCTGCTGTCTTCATTGTATTCTGACAGCGGCCGGCAGCTCATTCTCTGCCCAAAAGGGCGTGTGTATATATATATATATATAACTTTTCATGCTATGTTTACAAAATGCACTGCGGCTCGGAGGATTGATGTCGGATGTAAAGAAGAGTTCTTAATGCTGAAAATGTATGATGATGTTTGGTTCAGAATGCTGGTTTTTAAAAGCAATAAATATATTTTTGGACTGCCAGGTTTTATTTATTAAATTTGCCTAGGCTGTAGATGAAAGGTGGAGCTCGGAACAATGCTCTATGGTGGAGCTCAGAATGATGTATTTGTTCCTCCAAAGTATGATGTTATTTGGCAAAGCTGACATGTGCACTGTGATAGATATTTTTTTTTTATAGGTTTACTTTGTCACATTTAGCTTTACACAGCTTAACTCCAGGCAGATATAAAATACACAGAATAATGCAGCTCTGTATTCATCAATACATCATCAAATTTATTCTTAAATGTAAGCTGTAAAATAATTTAAAACTGATTTTGGTATCAGCCTCTTGATGATTGTACAGCAGCCTTTAGTTGGGGAAGAGAGAAGCAGAATAAGGAGCCAATCAGTTATGCACACTGGTAGAAAGAGGGAGCAGAGACATGACAGAGATTATCTCATCATGTGTTGCTTCTCTTTTCACTGTCCAGTCACAGGCTGGGGGTTAGGAGGGGACCTGATAGTTTTCCTGAACTGCAACAGAGAAAAATCAGGTCTCCTGTCCTGCCAGGAGACCTGATTGGAGGAGCAGAAATACAAATCCTTTAACATGTAAAACTGCCTGCTTCTATGCATTTCATATGTGTATTTAGTTGTTTGCTTGGAGTTCAGCTGTAAGGTTCGTAGGTGGTAGAGTGGAGGAATGGTAGTCATTTATGGTTTATTCTATATGGTCTGCTTAAATCCGTTGTAATGTGTACTATTTTTGTTTTCCTCTTGTATATAGAGCCTGGATTATATTTACTGGTGACAGGTTATCAGGTCTCATTTGAAGTCTAATTGTGCCCCCCTTTTTTCTTCTCCCTCTTTCAGACTTACAGCCACATCTTAGTGTTTGATCGTGACACTCTAATACACATAGAGGAACGGCCCAACCATAACTTTTCATGCTATGTTTACAAAATGCACTGCGGCTCGGAGGATTGATGCCGGGTGTAAAGAAGAGTTCTTAATGCTGAAAATGTATGATGATGTTTGGTTCAGAATGCTGGTTTTTAAAAGCAATAAATATATTTTTGGACTGCCAGGTTTTATTTATTAAAATCCTCTTTTCTCTTCTCTAAAACTTCAGAGTGCTGACTTTAGAATAATGACTGTAAATACTTAAGATGCTTTCTGTAACATTTTAAGGAAAAGTATACTTTAATCAAACATAGTATTCATGCTTTGAAATGTCAGTTCAGCCTACTTGCAGAATGCCTACATCCTCTGTACCTGCTAGAATAAACTCTAATTGCCAGTATCCTCATTTCATAGGTCAATATCCCTGAGTCTGATCTTGCGGAGAGTATAGAGGTCATTGTTATTTATGCTTTAATCACTGTCCTCTCTCTGAACGCCCCTGCAAGCCCATGGTCTGATTTCTACGTGTGGGTTTAGAATCTCATGCAGATTGTTAGAAATAATATTCAGTCGAATTCTGCTGGCGAAATGTCACCATGGATGAAATCAGTAATGTTGCGTCAAAAAGTAATTTCACCAAATTCACTTCACTCCACCCTAATTGGAGCCAAGCTTTTTTTTTTTCCCCCCCTACGTGGCTGTGCCATGCTAAGGGAGATGATTAAATGCACACAGGAAATATGGTTTAAAGTAGTAAACTGTTAATCTTCTTTTTTTCAATAATGAATCTAGATCAAATATACATTGCCCAGCAAAATATTTATTTACATTTTTTTGACCACGCACTTATAGTCATAATTTTTCCAAACAGCTGGCTCCCACTCTCTCAGCTTGGCTTCCCTGCAAGTCCTGTCCTGTCCAGTCCAAGATCACAAGAGGCAGCACAGTCTCAAGAAGCTGTCCTATTAACTTGGAGAAGGGAGAGGGGAGGAGCAGGGAAGTGAATTTGCCTCGCTGTGTCTGTGCATGAGGAGACACGCACCGCTTACTAGCACACCCGAGCTCCATAGGACCCTGCAAGGGAAAGGAGCCACCTTAAAACAGGATATCAGGACCAGTGTTTAGGGGACCAACTGATTCTTCAGGAAACTAAAACTTTTAAACGTCAAAGAGCAGCATCCATTGTAAGTGATTTTGTCCGCATTTAAAATTGCTTAAAAAAAACCTGTTGACTTTAAAATCACTTTAAATATCTGTACATGGTGCTGGAGGCATGTGGACTCTGCAGTATCGCACATTTTGTTTTCCACAGAAAGAGTTGTAGCCACCCTGAAGTTATTTCAGCTTGTCTATTTTAGATTCAATAATGCATAAGAAAGTATTTTGTTCACTTAATACCTCCCAAATGTCTGACCTCTGATAGAAACGGTTTAGGCAAAATGTATTTCCTTGACACACCTTTTGGTCATACGCTGGAGTATATACCCCTAGCAATTTTATGTAGTATCACAAGACTATCAATGCTTTGTACAGCATATACAATATCTGCATTTACAGATACCAACAAATGTCACCTCCAACAAAAATCTATAACTACAGGGGAGCTGGCAGCAACACTTTACAGGGAAGACTGTAACATAAAGAGGAATACTGGCAGGTCAAATGGACATCTAACTGTACACCATATTAGCGCAGTTGAAACATCGACAATGTAATGCTGTTGCTTTGACTTCTCTCCACTGCAAGACCCATGAGTACCTCTATACCTACTTTTGGATTTGTATAATTATACATCATATCATTCAATACAAGGACATTTGATAAGGTCAGAGGGAATTGGGACTCAAGAGAGGGCGGAGAGCTGTTACTGTACATCCACGTGTTGGCAGACCGGTCAATGTTGATGTTCAAGCATTTGAACTCCATTTTAGGCCCTTTTTTTTTTTTTTAACACCTTTTTATTACACATATTATCTACCGTGTTTCCCCGAAAGTAAGACCTAGCACTATCTTCAGGGATTTCTGTAATATAAGACCTACCCCGAAAATAAGACCTAGTTCGGTGGTAGGTCTTATATTACAGAAATCCGCTAGGTCTTACTTTAACGGTATATACTTCACGTACATGCTGAACAGTCATGCACTTTGGATATTACCCTAGTTTATTTTTTACATAAGTTACTGTATTACATTAACTTTGAATACACTCCAAGTTAGTTGCATAAATGTTCCCTGTCTACATCTGTTTTGTGTTCTCCATTCTGTAGGGTTCTTCTGATCATTCAGCATCCTTGTGTTAGTGTTTCTGGAAGAAATTATTCCAGCTCTTTCATGACTAGATGACTAGTAATGTTGCAAACTGTATAAATTAAATGCAGAATCCCCCCTGAATTGATACCCCCCCCCCTGAAAGGGTAATCCACTGTGCCTGCAATTTTTTTTAAGGCATTTCTTGAAAATCACAACCTGTCAGTAAAATCGAGCATGCAGCAATGCTCAATGATCTGCGAATGGTCTACAGACAAGCCAAGCATGCGGCTGTGCCTGTAGAAATGCTTATGGATCCGGCTCACGGGAAAAGGGCTACATTGGCTAATATGCACTTTGGCAAAGTTTGCACTTAGGGATGTCCCAATACCGATGCTAGCATCGGAATCGGGCCCGATGATGACCTCTGCTGCCCAGCTGTGTAGGAGCTTGACTTGTACCCTGACTTTGCATATTGCCTACTGCCTGTGTACCGCTGCTGCCTGGCTGTGTCTCATCCGGGCTTGTCTTCTGACCTCGCTGCCTGTGTGATGTTCCAGAATCCTGGTTGCCTGGCTGTTGCTAATCCTGGTCTCCATTACTTTCTAGTTTTCGGGAATGCTGACACCTTACTACTGCATTCAAACCAGGTGTAGGCACCCATGCCACTCTGTGTACTGCATACTCAGTCCCAACTCCAGGGGGTGCTGGACAGGAGGTGTAAGGGACCTTCTTACATCACTTGGCCTAAACAGTGTGTACAGCGATGAAGTGCTTACATTACGATCCCACATCTGGTTTACCCTCTTCATCAAGTCCACAAGTTTGCTTTAAAGGCATACACTATGAGTTTTTATAGACAGAGTGCCTGTGCTAGGCTTGAAAGTGTAAAATAGTCCACAAAAATGGTAAAAATGCAGGGGTTATTCCCTGAGTACATGTAAAGGATGTAGAGGCAGCATGCCAAAGAGAAAGCTAATATGTCTTTGGTAGTTGACAACATTTATACATACCAACTAAAACCCAGGCCTGAAATATGAGAAGAGATAAAGCCCAAGGCAGGTTTTCAGCTACAACATACGCCTATAATTAAACTAATTTATACAGCTCCACAAATGTCAATTAAGACACCTATCAATTTAATTTAAAGCAAAAAAATCTATGCAAATGAAGAAAAAAAAAACTTTGCCAATGTTGTAAAATTCCTATTTTATATAATTGTTCTATTCATCAAATGTAACTTTCATCAAACAATCCTCAATTTGCTATAAACATGATCCTTCAAGGCCATCTCTAGACCTACCACTCTCCTCCCTGAAGCCCCTCACCCCCTACACATATATTTTAAAGGCTCCCAAAATACTCTTTAGGTTGAGAAGTATCCTGGTCCCTCTGAATAATTTGACCCGACAGCATACAGACTTATTGGGGTTGATTTACTAACCTTATAAACACACCATGAACGTGTATACACCTCTGTAGTGTGTTCCCTCCCAGCATGATCTATGCGAGGAATCGAAACACCTTTGTAGTGTGTACACACCCAGCAGGTGTGTTGTGCAAAGCCCTGCAATGAATTGCAAGGTAATGTGGTGTAAATTAGCTCTATGTTATGTTGCTTGCGTTGATGAATGCAGGAATGTAAATGCATGAGCTAACCATTTTTGTCTAAACTGTGAAGCAGCATTATATATGCGTCATGTGCATGATTTTTCCATATATGGCATTAGTGGAAATATGCTTTTAGAGACTTTTTGGTTGATAAATACGTTTTGCTGTGTGAAAATCACACACACCTGGTGCGTGCGTGTGTTTAGGTTAGTAAATCACCCCCATTGGGTCTCCTTGAGTATGCTATTGCGGTGGTCAACTAGAACTATTTAGTACAAGGGTTTATCAATTTACATACTACACATTCACATCAGTCCCTACCCTCAAGAAGCTTACAATCTAAGGTCCCTATCTCACATACAGGGACAATTTAGACAGGAGCCATTTAACCTACCAGCATGTCTTTGGAGTGTGGGAGGAAACCAGAGTACCCAGGGGAAACCCACACAAGCACAGGGAGAACATGCAAACTTCTTGCAGATATTGTCCTGACCGGGATTTGAACCGAACGAGCAATCACAATGTGGACCCGCAGTGCAGCAAGGCAGAAATGCTAACCTCTACGCCCCAAGGACTTGTAGTTCTTAGGACTTGTTCACACCACTTACAGTGCATTCCAGAGTGATTTGCTGCTGGACGCACTTTATTGCATCCTGCGTTCTGCGGTCAGGGGGGCTCGTTGTGCATTGAAGTCAAAGGCACCGCAGCCACGCGGCCCCCCTGGCGGGGAATTCACCCGTACCAGAACGCGTGGCACATTAATGCCTGCGTTCCGGTCCAGTGTGATTAGAAAAAATGCTGCATGCACTACACAGGCATTAATGTGCCACGCATTCTGGTGCGGATGATTGCACTGCGGGGGGGGGGGGGGGGGTGGGGGGCCCATCAAC
>NW_017307629.1:421201-423633 GCF_000935625.1 Nanorana parkeri
GGGTTGGTTGCCCGGGGGGGGGGGGGGGCGTGGCTGCGGTGCCATTCACTTCAATGCACCACCACGCACCCCCCCCTGCCCCAGAATGCAGGGAACCAGCCAGGATGCAATACAGTGAGTTCCAGCAGTGAATCTTGCTGGAACGCACTGTATGTGGTGTGAATAAGCCCTCAAAGTAAAAAAAGTGCAGTGACATCAGTGCACTTGTAGTCCATTGACACTTCCTCCTGTCCTCGCTACTGAATATCCGCACCTTGATTTGGACATGCACAGGAGGAAGAGTCTGCAGGAGTCAGAGCATTGTACGCATGATCCACTGATCCCGGTTGCAATGCTTTACTGGCTTCGAGCAAAGAATAACAAATGCAGATTTTTCTTTTATGAAGACGTGTGCATTTTTTTTTTTAAAAGGTGGATTCTTTCATTTCAACTGCTTGAATGCTGCAAGAAAAAGAGGCAGAACCGTTAATCAGTCACATTCAGTGATTTATTTATTGTAAAGGAATATTCTGCTTTTTAATTCTGTGCAGAATCTTTTTCTATAAGTAAAAGTCGGTTCTGCCGTCTCCATCTGAATAGCGTGTTGTGTTACCGAGTAACTGACTCTGCAGCTCCAGAGAAACTTGTAGAGTGTTTGGGACTGAGCCAGGCCGAGGTTTCACAACACATTCTTCCTCTGTTATTCTAGCACAGAAGACCTAGTGAGTAAAAAATCCTTCGGTGAAGTGACCCTCCTCCATCCTGCCGGGCTCTCCTCCTTTTCTTCCATCACATCAGGGGAGGGAAGGAGGTGTGGGCCTGCGGAGAGGAGACTCAACACACAGCAGAGCATGGGCTGCTGAAGATGGAGGGCTACAAAAGTTTCCTCTTCTTCCTTCTCTCCTCTCTTCTGCTGGGATTTGCGCTGGTCATCTTCGTCCTGGTCTGGGTGCTGCATTACAGCGATGGGCTGGCATGGGACGGAGGCAACGCCGAATTTAACTGGCATCCCGTATTGATCATCACCGGTTTCGTCTTTATCGAAGGCATTGGTATGTGCTTTGCATAATGTTATGTAACTGCTGTCAGTGGTACGTACCACGCTGCATGACTTGTTTCATAAGCAATGACTTGCCTCAGAAACAATTGCTTGCTTCATAAGCAATGACTTGCCTCAGAAACAATTGCTTGCTTCATAAGCAATGACTTGCCTCAGAAACAATTGCTTGCTTCATAAGCAATGACTTGCCTCAGAAACAATTGCTTGCTTCTGGCATTCTCCCACAGCTGTCTGTGGGACTACAAATTGGGCTGATGATTATGATGATCATCATTATACAAGTGCAACTTTTCCAAGAACTTCCTCTTGTCGGTGATCTCAGACTGACACGTTTAGTACGGCGTTTTTATTACTTTCTACTAGAAGCCAGAAGTATACAAAAAATGATTTTAGATGCTTTTTAATACATTATTAGATTTTAATGTTTTTTTCCATATTCAAAATCAATCAATACAAAAAAAGACAAAGCAATAATGACCAAACATAATAACGTACTCGTATGGGTTACACGGACAAAAACACAAAGTAAGGGGAAATCCCCTCTTATGCACACCACGTATGTTACAATATGATTGCACAATCTCCTTCAGATCCACTAACAATTATGTAATTCAAACGCCTGGCTGATTGGTTACAAATGGATTGGATAGTTTAGGTAGCTGCTTATGTTATATAGCTTTTGGTAGATCTAAAGCTGATTGAACAAAGATTGAACAGTCAGATTGTAATGTGTATGGTGACCCTTACAGTTGTTATGGTGACCCTTAAGGTCACCATATACGTTATAATCTGCACATACAATCAACTTTGGTCAAAACTATGAAATATGAGGACCTACATAATCTAGCTAATCAATTTGCATTCAATCAGGCAGGCCCTCGCATTACATAGTTGTTGGTAGATCTTAAGGAGATTGCACAGAAATTGTATGGTCAGATTGTAATGTGTATGGTGACCCTTAAAGCTGGCCATACACCTATAGATTTTCGATTGGGAATTTTCGTTGCTGCCAAGGACCCTCTTTCGATTCTAGCTCAATTACCTAATCATGCGCAGACCATTTCGATAATAGTTCGTTAGCAATACTAACTCACCGAATTTTGTGGATCGACAGAACGGATTTTCGTTTGCGCATGTGCAGTGTTCATGCTGCAATTTTTTTTTCTCTTCTCATACGAAAACTCAATCGATTTTCGTACAATTCAATCAAAGTTTTCCAGCCTGATGGAGGAAATTCGGCCAGAAGTACAGTAATTAAAATTGTTGGTGCCCCATCAACTGATCCATTATCATTCGAAAGACCGTTCGTGGACGATTTCTGCATGAACATTGATAGGTGTATGGGCACCTTTTAGGGTCATCACACACATTACAATCTGAACATACAAACCCA
>NW_017307629.1:423684-426745 GCF_000935625.1 Nanorana parkeri
GTACTTTTTGGTGAAAAAAAAGTAGTGTATGCGTTGTGTATCTGTATGTTATACGTTGTTTACTTTTCTTATAAACTAATAAAAATGTCATGAAAAAAAGTAGTGTAAGCATTACACAGATATGATGTGAAAACTGATCCTTGAATCACATGTGAAGAGGGAGTTCAGCAGAATTCAATTTTGTGGATACCGTGCATGTAGCTCCATGCTGTGGTGAATGGGCCCTGACAGAACATTGGTACCGATTATTCAGCATCTAGCACTATGAGGATTTGGCTTCACACTGTGTCTGTTGAGCTGCGTTTTTTCTGCATGGCGTGACCAGGACACACAATAAATGATTGGTTTCTATATGTTCAGCTGTGGTTCTTCTCTGGAATGTTGTCAAACAAATAACTAATATTCTATATTACTATATAATATTCTAACAGAAGACAATACACTGTAGTTGTAAATCTTTGTAACTGTTGTCATTATTATACTGTATGATCCTTCATTTGTCTTGGTAAGCATTGTTGTCCTATATAGGTGCAACTGTAAACAAAAAAATAATTATTGAGATTAAGATTGTTGTTTTAGGCTATTTTCTCGTCTGATTGAATGGATTTAGGTTATTGTTTTAGGTTTTTTCTCTTGTGGTAGAATGTTCTTGTTCGTGTCAAACACAAGGCCCGCGAGCCGAAACCGACCAGCCAGGCCATTTCATGTGGCTCTCGCACCTCTCCTGCAGCTTTATATTTTTAAACCAAAGCTGGCGCTGTAAACAGGCAAGGTCCTGGCAGCCTTTCTGTGAATCGCGGTGCCTGTTTACAGCGGCGGCAGCAAATCTCCTCCTACCTGCGGATCCAGGCCGACAGCAACCACCGAGATTACTGGGATCCCGGGTGAGACCGCACAGCCCATCATAGACCCTGCATAGCCACCTGGCAGTCTGCACAGGCGAATAGAAAAAGTTAAGTGGAAAAACTAATAAAATAAAATAAAAAAGGTGATAAAGTAAAAAATTATAAAATAAATAAAACCAACCCTGCCACCCCCTACCATCTGATTCTAATCAGAAGGCATGCACGTGTATGTAAACGGGGTAGGAGGACTTCTAACAAAAAAAAAGAAAAATAAACAGTGCAATGCGCTGGGATCAGTGCCTGGGAACCCGTAGCTGTGCATTGCAGTGCAACTGCTGGTGTGAATGCAGCCTAAATGGTGATACAGACTGAATGACTGTTCTGTCTGGGCCGTGATTCGGACCTCGGCTTAAAGAAAATATTGCTTACTGGACCTCCTTGGATTTTAATTCACTACCCCTGGTATAAACTATTAGCCCCATCAATCCTCCATATAATGAAGATGAACAACCGCAGACATGTTTGAAGCCCAGCCCGTCTGGCAATCATGGCTGCCTCCATAAATATCAAGGAGAAATTAGTGTAGACACTCAGGGACGAGAAGTGTGTTATGTGCAGATTCGCCAGGTGAAAATAAACAGGAAAAAGGCATTAAGAAAAAAGGAAAACAAATACAGCCACATCATCTAAGGACTGGTAAGCTGCAATATCTTACATTTTTTTTATTTTTGGTTTAAATATACGGTACATTAATTTAAGCTGCAGACTGTTCCAATGTAATCTGTTATAATGTAATATAATCAAGCATGCAGTCAGATGACCAAACCAATAGAGTAGCTGGGGAACATTTCATCAAACCTATTAATATAGTGCTACAGAGTTCATTAGGTACCTTCCAAGGCCCAGCATAACATGACTTTGACTAGCAAAGTATTCTGAAACAGTAGCAGCCAAAGTATTCTTTAATACATCATCTGAAGATCATTTATCTTCATCACCAAATGTCCTCCAATATTCATACAATAAATTGAAGTAATGTTGCAATCGTTTTCTCTATAAGCCTTCCATTAACACAGGGCAGTCACTTTACTGGGGCAGGAACGCAGAGCGATGGTTAATTTCCACACCACCAGCAACATCTGGCAGGAAATGGGAACTCTGAGCAGAACAGTAAATCTTTGTTGCAGATGAGCTGGAATATTTGCTTTTACAAAAGTGGTTCATGTGCTTATTTGGGTCAGTATTTTGTTAGTTCAGCCCCGTTGGGCTTATTAAAGAGAACCTGTCACGTCATTTGTTACCTCTAGCAGACGAAGCTCGCAGCCTGGCTAAATGCTGCTGTTGTGTCTGTCGTGGAAGTGTTGCCAGTTTCAGGTTAGGGTATGCATGTGCAGCATCACAGTGATAGGCCTGGCCCAGCTGTGAAGGATGATGGTGGTTGGGGTAATAAAAAAAAAGATCAGTGTGTGAATTGTCATCACTTACAGCATCCAATCAGTAGACATGTAACCGCGCAAAAATTCATTTAATTTCAGATTAGTTCAGATTTTTTTTTTTCTTAAATTTTTCGGATTTCGAATCCAAAATTTGATTAATTTCGTTATTCAGATTTCCGGTCCGTCGCAATTTTAATTTTCGAATGAATTCACATGACCATGACTGTAATGCAACCGCCAACTGCCAAAAAAACCATCTGATTGCCAAGGGAACATTCACATGTCCCATTTAGTTCCATTGTGAATTAAATTTGCATGGATACAAAATGTCATTAAAGGATCGGATTCGTTCCTATTTGGACTCCTTCAAATTCAGAAATCCGGATGTATGCGTACAAATATCCATTCAGACAAAATGGAATTTATGTCTACCAATCAGCATTCTTCAATCTGACTGGTGTGAACTGGCAACTATTGTTGCACTCTGGCATCATCCTTGGTGTTTGTAATGCCTAATAAAATAAATGTATAGTGGATGGCTCAGAAATAGTCTCCTATAGTATGTTCTGTCATGTCTATGTGAAGCACTGTGTTTTAAACTGTATTATTATTTACAGTTGAAAAACATCAAGAAGATCTAAAAGTTCAATTCATCCATCACCAACAGAGTTCCCTTAATTGTCAGGCATGGTGCTGAAAGTGGCCTTCTGTTTGGGGCAGCAGTAAGAATACAAGGCATTCTAGGAATGGACGAGGGTAGAACTCGACGTTCATCCACCT
>NW_017307629.1:426792-437993 GCF_000935625.1 Nanorana parkeri
GGGGATTTATCAAAACTGGAGCAGACAAAATCTGGTGCAGATTTGCACTGCAACTAATCAGCTTCTATCTCTCATGTTCAAATCTCAACTGAGCAAACTGAAGAGAAATGCTGATTGGTTGCCACGGACAATGGCTCCAGTTTCTGTCTGCTCCAGTTTTGATAAATTCCCCCCCAAGATGTTTTGTGAATGGACGAGGGGAGAGAAAGGTGAAGAATGAGTGACCCGCTATTGTTCTCTATAATAGAGCCGGAACAGTCCGTTTTTAGCTCTGAAAGTTCAGCGCTATTGTCCGGGATGAATGAAACTAATTATACCTAATGCAGCACCATTCATGCATTGGGACACATATCATTAGAGGTCATATATTTTTACTTGGCAAATGTACACATTTTCCCCCCCAGAGTTCAGCTTTAATAATACAGCATTATAAAAAGTTGTTAATTATCACAGATCTTTCATACCTACAACACAGTGAGCGACTGTGCTCAAAGCTAAAATTGTTTATTTTGTATCTCTTGGAAATGTTTCAAGTTCATTCGAGTGAGTAAATATTTCTCCGGCTCATGTGATAATGGGAGATAAGCGTTACATGGCAGCATGTTCTTCTATAGTCCTAGTATTCATGGGTCAGCAGAATTCATTCTTTCTCACCTTTTTGTCGGCTGTCATTGTTTTCTGGATGACTTCACAGTATGATATTGACATTGTGAGACCTTATTGTATGAACTGATTGCCCCCTAGTACATACACACATAACAAACTATGAATAGAAAATGATCTTCTAAAAGCTGAAAAGGAAAGTAAGGCATATTGTCCATGAAGGCAAATTTTAAGTTTATATTGCCATGTTTACCTTCAATAAGTACTCCTGGGAATTTAAACAACTTGCCCTTGCAGTGGGACTACCTCATATATACGAGGGAGAATCAAAAAGTAAAGGCAATTTATAAATGACGCGGTAACCGGAACAGAGAGAAGCTTGCCCAATGTAGTATATTTACATAGCCTGTTGGATAGTTCAACCATGTGCAGTACAGCGCTCAGACTTCAGTCTAGTGGGTGTCACGTGGACAGAAACATGGACGCTCCGCTGCGAGATTGCACCATGGAAGAACAACGTGCTGTAGTATGCTTTCTTTGGGCAGAGGAAGTCAAACCAGTGGAAATTCACCATCAGATGTTGGCTCAGTATGGTCATAGCACCATGAAACAGCCAAAGGTTTATGAGGTGAGTAAAAAGGTTTAAAGCAGGAAGGACAGGTGTAACGCAGCTAATTTTGGTCGACCATCAAAATCATACGTACATGACCACATTGACAGGGCAGATGGCTTGATTAGAGAAAACTGACAGATAACCGTGTCTCAGTTGGCTGTACATTCGCAGGTTTACCTCAGATGATGAAGTAAAGGAAGCGGTGCACACCTGGCTTCAGCAGTAGCCCAAAAACGTCTTCCCTGCAGGAATACAGCAGCTAGTTGAACGGTACAACAACTTCATCATCTTGCATTGGGGCTATGTAGAAACGTGATATGCTCAAGTGCTCACACTTTCTTTCTATTAAAGCTGTTAAATTTATTTTGCCTTTACTTTTATAATGTATATATCCCTCTTTTGGTGACTGACAGTGCTGCCTCTTTGTGAGCCCTGCCTGAGTTCTCCTTTGTTGGACTACAGACCTCCACTTATCCCCGACCTTCTCTGTCCCTCTCCATTTCACACATTTTAGTTCCTTACCATGAGCCTGTATATAAGAAAATAGTTCAAAGAGACATGCCTCTTTAATGGGATCCCTCCTCCAACAGTTGCCCCTGCAAGAATTTTATGAGTCTGGTAGTGATATTACAGGTGACAATAAAGACTGTTTCTTGCTACAGGAAGTCAAATGAAAATAATAATGCTGGGACATGACTGAGAGGGGGAAATAATCTGAATAGCTAATGGTCTCTATAAGGCTATTGCTGTGGGTCCCTATCATGTAAAGATATGCCAATGTGAAGAGGCAAACCAAATGCAGACCACTAGGAAGACATTTGAGCATGTGTGACCTACATTGAGGTCTTCAAGGTGTATCTTTATTTTTAAACAATACCGGTGTATGCTGGAATGGACTTTCCCATCAGAACAAACAACTTCCAAATTGACAGTAACACCGTACAGGGAGGCAATTGTTCTATTCTACTACCTGCTGAAAAATTCACCTATATTTTTTAATGAATAAAGCAGAACATTGCATGCTAAGATCAAAAGCTAATAAATATAGCAGAACAATGCTTGCTAAGATCGCAAGACTTTCTATTTACAGAGTCTCAATAAATAATATCTAAATAAATATGCCTCCTGGAACTATCCTGGTAACAATGTACGCTGTTTCATTAACTGCTGGCACAGTTTCACCATCTGGGACATTTGTAGCACTTCCCAGTCAACCTGCCTTTACACTAACCTAAAACAATTACATATACTGTATCAACCTACCTATTGATATAGACAACTGAACTGCATCTATTAATTTTAAAGATAATGAATTAAAGCTTCAATTATAGGCTTTTTTAAAGGGAACTTCATATTACTATTGCATAGGAATGAGTGGAGACTTCTTCTCCATGCATGTACATTCATTGGACAGCATGCTTGGATGTCATAAATAGAACATCTGTTGCCAAAAGTACATCTTCCGAATTAATGTAAAGGAAAAAAACACCAGTCTTAGGTTGGCCATTAAAAAAGAATTCCACTCACCCATTCTCTTAACCACTACACAACACTCTGGGACTGTAGGGACAATAAGGAACCCTTCTGATCAGATGTGTTGATATTGCTCACACAGATTTTGGGCTTGCTGGAAAAAATTATATTCGGCCAAGCCAGTTCTTCCCTCTGTTGAAAATGGTAAAATAATTTGTGAACAATGCTGCTTCTGTCCCCTGAGCAAGTCAAACAAGTCAGAATTGGGCCCCAGTGCTACAAGTACTGTTCTTGGGGAGACATGTTCCCATTTGTGGACATCTCAATGGGAACCTGTACTGAAATAAATATGGAGGCTGCTATTGCTGACCCCCTTCTTCAAATGTTATTTGTCTGTCTTCACTTGGAACAAGCATGCAGACCGTAAAATCAGTCAGAACTCCTGACCTGCTTACTTGTTCCAGATCAATGCCCTAAAAAACGCAGGTGCATTAACACATACTATGCCACACATTAACCACTGTTGCGTTAAGGCAACCCATTCATTTAAATGGGCTTCCTAAAGCATTAAAATACACCAAAAGCAATGCATCGTACCACAATGCATAGTATTGGTTTACCGTGCATTGCATGTGCACTGGCAAAGTTGCATTGAGGTGCCATTCAGAATAAATAGCACCACAGCGCACCAAGGGAGTATATCTGACCTAATGCTTTTGGATCAGCATAACGGGCATGCAACTAACATCTTCAAAGGAAGAATTCAGCAACGGCAGCATGCATGTTTTCTTGGCACAAGAGTCCTTTGAAAAAATCACTTTAGATTAAATTTTTTTGCGCATGCTACTAAGAGAAGAAAAAGTCTACCTGGATACATTTGAGGCCTGGTTCACACCTGGGCGTTTTACAGCGCGTTTCTACGCACTGTAAAACGTTCAACATGTGAAAACCAACTTGTGCTGCGTGTGATTTGTACGTTGCAGCCTGTCCTTCTCTATGGGAGTACGCGGCCGTACACTCAGCTGAACTGCATGTCCGTGTGGGTGTCCGTACTTGTACGCTGACAGGATGGATCCTGTCTGCGTCCAAGCAGGGACACCCGCACACGTATGGACGTGCAGTTCAGGTGAGCTTAGGGCGGCGTACGGCCGCATACTCCCATAGAGAAGGACAGGCTGTTGCGTAGAAATCATATGCAGCACTTGTCCTTTCTGGGAGCGGCCCGATACGGCCGTGCATGCAGCATTTATCTGTACGGGCCGGCCGTTACTCGTGTGAAGGAGGGCTAAAGCTGGCCATATACCTAACGACTTTTGATCTGGAATTTTCGTTGCTGCCAAGAACCCTCTTTTGATTCTAGCTCAAATATCCCATCAAGCACAGACCAATGTCGATTTTGATAGCAATACTAACTCAGCAAATTTTGTTTATCGACAGAACGAATTTTTTCAAAAACGCCACTAATTCATCCATTTTCGCACGATTCGAAAAAAGTTTTCCAGCCTGACCGATCGAGGAAATTCGGCCAGAAGTACAGTAATTCAAATCGTTGGTGTCCCATCAACTGATCGATTATCATTCGAAAGGCCATTCGTGCTGGATTTACGAACGAAAAAGCGATAAGTGTATGGGCGCCTTTACTTCTTTTTTGAGTAGATTCGAGAACTTTTGCCTCAGCCAGCAGCAAGAAAATGGCAACAAAGCACAGAAATTAAAACCTTTTTTTTTTTTACTTCATGGATGTGACATGGCAGAAACTGGGAGAGGATTAAACCTTGTTTACCTTCTACTCAAGAAGCTGACTATATATGTGCACAGTCTCTATACAAGCTCCTTTTGATCTACCAAAACTACATAGAAGCAGCTCTACCTAAACAATCTCTTCTTGGTAGATCTAAGCCTCCACTCACACCAGGGCGGTAGCAGTTCAGCGTGGTTTCCGCACGATTTTTGAAAGGGCGTTTTTAATCGCGTTTCAGCGATGAAACTCAACTAAAATGCTCAACAATGCGCTGATGCGTTTCCGTTGAAATCTATAAGAAAAATGTGCTAATCAGCGCTCAAAAAGTAGCGCAGGGAGCAGTTTGGGCGGCAGGTGGATGAATGGGCCCCTTAGGAATCAATGTGTTTTTTACTGCTGGCGGTTCAGCCTGGAAAAGTCAGCGTGAACGAACCGCCCTGATGTGAACGGGGGCCTAAACGAGATTGTGCTATTAGATTACAAGGTGCATGGCCAATGATGGACTGATGGGAGTCTGGGTTTAAAAATATCTAGCCATACACACAAATGGACAAATCTTATCTCCCAGAGAACCACACTTCCCTGCAGGAAAACAGAAGTGCAGCATCCACATAGACATGTAGTCATCTCTTGAATGAATTCTAATACCATACAACCAATAGATATGTGGTCCAGTTTTCGAATACACTCTGCAGTGGAATTTTGAGCTGTTTGTCCTGTATTGCAGTGGTATTGTTTGTTGAACAAGTCATTGTAAGCAGGAATTATAGTAATTTCACAGCTCACTGCCATAAAACAAAAGACATCCAGCAACTAAATATATCACGGTCCTCTCATGCTTACATTGTTAAACAAAAGACAGCATATGTTAGATAACAAGAGGCAAAACTCTAGTGGCTTTTGCTGGGACACATATGGTTTAAATGTGAATGTTTCTGGCATTATGATGTAGTAAAACATTGTATCCATATCCTTACTACACATCCCTTTGCAACAGATATTAATAGAAACTTAAAGAATATTATGCTATTTTAGCTCCCTTTATTTTTGCACAACTTCTGGCTAAGAGGAAACAGAGTTGTGAGATAGAGCAACTTTTCTCAACCGGGACACCTTCTGGCTTTGTCAGGGGTGCCTTCAAAATTTTACTAAATAGGGGGAACTTGGATGTGAAAAGGGCTCCTAATGTCAAGGGGGGGGGGACTCTGATGTGAAGGAAGGACTCTGATGGGAAGGAAGGAGGATACTCCACTTTTCTTTTTTTTTTCCTGGGGACCCCCTATCTAACAGGATTGTTCAGGAGGAAAGTGATGAGTGGCTATTCCCTGGATTTGGTAGGTCAATGGCATGTTTCTTGTGTGATAAGGTATATCCCTATTGTCATGTAGGCCCCTCTCCTAATGTGAAATCTGCCTAGGAGTAGGTAAGTCTGGGCGAGCACTATGTTGTACGAGGTGATCCCCGGGGCATAATTGTGGGATGCTGCTTAGGGAGGAATAAGCACTACTGAGATGACAGCTATAACAGACATCCAGCCATGCCTACCCCCGATGCAGAATAAATAGGCAGAAGATGAAGCTTACGGTTGGGGTTACAGAGTAACTCTAGCCAAAACTTTTTTGATTGTTGCTTTGGGTAAACAAAGAAAGGACTACAACCCCTCTTGTTTTTGTATTGCTGTCTAAGGCCTTGGGTAATTTACCCTTTCCCTCCAGTGACAATGCTGTCATCCAGAAAGAAAAAAAGGGTAAAACCTCAGACAAGGAAACGGCAATAAAAATCTGTAGTGGGATCTAACCTACCATACTGTACTAAAATTAGGGTTTTTATTGCTGCCTATGTGTTTCTTGGAGACTTCCCCTCATTTTGTTTCCTGATGAAACCAGAAGGTATTTTTCCCCAACAGAGCCACAGAGAAAATTGCAACATAACAGAGGCTCTAACCCTTCCATATTCTACTCAAAACTAAAAGCAATTTCAGTATGTAGAGGAAGAGGGGAACACAAGTGATAGAACAACTTTCAAAAGCCTGGGCTCTATGAGCTAGCTAAATGTTATAGCACATGAGCTGTTGCCTATTTCTTTTGACAATGGAGGTCCTTCTCCGTACGAATGTGAGCTCCATTATGTGATAAGGTCAGGATACATTACCAATTAACAGTGAGAATGGATCCTGAGTTGCAGATTTTAAAGAGTATTATGTTTTAAAGTAAGCAATGATCTGGGTAAGACTTGTCAAGTGACAATGAGCTAGAGCCCTCCTGCCTGCTAAGCATGAGTTCTGCTGGTGGGGCTCATAAAACAGTGTGTACACCCAGCTGGCATATGTTACAGACACTCCTTTATTGTGAGGAAGCTACTTGGATAATTGGTAAAATATCTTCAACATTACAAAGTCCAAATTAATGTAACTACCAGCTATACGACCTGGTTGAACTAAAACCTTCACAGACATTTCTAAAGTGTGGTTTTGGTGCTTTAATTTGGTGTTGTAGAAGGATGCTTAACCCTTCTCTTCCCTTATTACTTATTCCTTCCCTCAATGTAAAGTGCATATACACTACATGAGTTGTTTTCTTTCTTCTGCCAAGTAGTGCAACCTATAGTCATTCAATCCATTTAGGATGGATTATAATGAGAAGTGGTCCTGAGTAGCAGAGTTTGAGCAGGGTAGAGGACCTGTTATCTGCATACAGTAGAGCAGGCCTTCTTAAACTTTCTCCAGTCTCTGTTTCTCTCCTCATCTCTCCCCCCAGCGTCTGTCAGCGTCAATGTGAAAAAAAAAACCTTCCAGCTCACACGTGCTCAGGAAGGTACCAAGTGCGCAGGGGGGGGGGGCCGCGACCTTAAAAACTACACTACACTGCAAATTATACATTAAACTGAAATAAAACAATCTAGCTTGGTGCCCAGACCTCCTCGGCCACCTGGGCCCCTCACACAAGTACCGGCCATACCCCCCTGATGGCGGTCCTGGCCGGGTACTCGGATCGCGCCCCCCCCTGTTCACTTGCGGGACCCCATATGGGATCGCGCCCCCCCCCCTGTTCACTTGCGGGACCCCATATGGGGTCGCGACCCACACTTTAAGAAGCACTGCAGTAGAGAATGTGAGCCTGGTGAAGTGGCAATGTACAGCAACCCGGTAACACAGTGCTGGGGCTCATAAGACAAAGTGTGCTACTAGCTTGGGTATGTTTGCAAAGCGCCTCTGGCTCCGGCTCCATATCCAGCTCACTAACGTCACTGGTTGCCAGGACGCCAGCTAGAGCTTCCCGCTTGGCTCCTGGCAACCAGTGATGTCAGTGAACTGGCCGGGACGCCGGCCACAGCATCATAGGTTTCTAAGAGCTCTTAGCAACCTTGGACGCTCTGGCCGGAAAGGTCTTCCACATGGCTGCCTCAATATAGGGATGACCCCGCTAGTGCCTGCATGAGCCTGGGTGAGCTTTGTCTGAGAACCCCAACACTGCTTACAATGACATAGAGTGCTCCTTGTTTTACATTTCAGTACAATGCTGGTATATGAGCAAGCAATAGTAAGCAAGCAGGCAGCCAAAAACCTCCTTCAGAAAATCTTAATAGACTGGCTGACTCTGGCTTCAATACTTTCTGAGTCATTATTCCATTACAAGAAAAGACAGAAGAAAATAAAACATCTAATCTTTATGCTGGTTGGTGACTCAAAAAAGACTGAGCTCAGGAGTCGCATGCAGTTTTCCATTTTTAAAAAAAGTTTTAATTTACGTTAACATTTTTCTATTTTTAGAACCCGCTCACCAGCATGTGTTTTTTAATGCTGTGCACAAGTTGACAAGGATTGGGGTTCTGCACTTTGTGAATAGGATCAAACTTCGAGTCATTTCTTTGACCACAAAGTTTTCAGAGCATGATGCATACCACCACAATTGGGGCAGAAAATGGTCTAATTGTTTCGAGGGAATTGACAAAAAAGTCCTAGTAAGGTTGAGTTAACATTTCGCTCTGTTTGAGACATTAGATGGATATCTTCTATTGCAGTCTAAGGGGAACTATTACAGCAGATTGCACAAGCAATAGAGATTCAGAGTTCCAGTCAGTTTTCAGACCACTGCAGTCAAATCAGGCTATTATTCCTTGTAAATTGCTGGTGGAATTTCATAACAAGAGCGGCACTACAAATGTGTCCCCATATGACAAGAGCAGTACCTTGTAAACATAGGGATTCCCATAGGAAATACTTTACTTCTTTAGAAGAACATGTCTTTTGCCTGGGAGTGTCTTTTTAATACTGATTACACTTTCATCCTGTTTTTATTGGATGAGTAAGTATTTTATTGTGCTTGCTGTGTAAAGTAAGTAGTACAGGTGATGACAAAAATTCAAGAGTATGGCTAAGTGTGAGTGGATTTGTACATCATAATACTATATGCCTTTGTTGTGCTTTCTGACATAGCATTGCAATCTTTTAACTCTCACTCACTACTAAATGAAATGAATGTGTTATTTTATGAAATATTATTTTATTAAACAAGTAAAACATGTGACTCAAATCTATGTGCATCTAAGCAATCATTTTATGGAAAGAATTATTAAAGTCATGGAAGCCCAACTAATTAATTAACTTAAAACACTGCTGGAACCATCATTGGGGAGTTTCAGAACTTACCAGATCATGTTGACCCTCAGATTATACAAAGGTCAATTTGCACTCAGAAGATCATCTACTGCTTCTCCAACTTTTAGGCTATTTAGAGATATATAGTCTCAGACTAATGCACAGTTTATGGGTGGAAAGCAACTATGTTCTGATTTCCAATTCTCCTTGCGTATAACTAATTTACTAACTGACATATCAGTCTGGATGTCACTACCCTTCTTAAAGCTCAATCTGTCAAAAACTGAGCTCATGGTATTCCCTCCCCATCGTGCACCCTCTATTATATGATTTTAACGAAGTAAATATTACATTGATTTCTTCATTTTTTATTACTTTTCTGGCACTCTTGCACGTCACCACACAGTCCTTGAATTATGTCAGCTTGTGAGTCTTAAATACATCAATTTTAGTGGGCCACATAAAATGCTTCAAAATAAATATCATGTTAGGAATACATTTTAAAGTGTTTCTTAAGGTTTACATTTCCTGAGTTTCTTCTTGATTTTATGTTTTCTGATAATCTTACAATGCAGTAGATTTTTATTCAGAGAGCTGATCAGCAAGTGGTAAGCTGCTCTCTGAATAAAAATCTACTGCATTGTAAGATTATCAGAAAACATAAAATCTGCCTTTTACGGTGGAATTCTGTTCTCCTGAACAGAGAGTAGAAGGAACTTTCCCCAATGGGATACACAGCAATAAATAAACCCATGGAGCATGGAATTATACATACACATTACTTTATGAATGAATGGGCTAATGCTTCCTTTTGCTGGTCATTGCAGCTAATCAGAATGCCCCTTCCATTTTCCCATATGCCACTGAAAACATGAAAGGAATTAACTGTTGTCATTGTGATCATCTATGGCTTCTACTCTATACCCTTTTATACACTAACTCCTTAATTCTTAAAGCATTATTTCTGTAATATCACCTTTTTTGTTTTATTTCAGCTATAATAGTGTACAGATTGCCATGGACCTGGAAGTGTAGCAAGCTGCTAATGAAATTTATACACGCTGGGTTGCACCTGACGGCCGCTGTCCTTGTTATAGTAGCTTTGGTGGCTGTGTTTGACTTCCACAATGCCAAAGACATACCGAACATGTACAGTCTACACAGCTGGGTTGGCTTGGTTGTGGTCATCCTTTTTATGCTGCAGGTGAGCCTTTATTTCAATGGTTCCATCTCAAAAATATCTTTACTACCTTCACTTGCTTTTACTATATCGTAACCTGTTATGATTGAGCGCTGCTATGTCCTTAATGGTCAAATGTTTTTTTTTTAATGGTTAATTTTGCAACAATACCTCTCTATTATTTATTTAGTTGTTCTTTGTATTAACATTTCTGCAGTGTATACATTTCATTTTATCTTTTGTTGTTTTTTTTTTGTAATTTTAACCTTTTTATAAAACAAAGAAAACATTCAGGTCCAAAAGCTTGAAAACTGTTTGAGCTTGAGAAAGAGATGTGTGACATACTGTGGTTGATCTACTTAAGGCAAATACGCTGTTTACTTTGCAAGAGAACATTCACTTTACAGGGGAAGGTTCCCCTTTAGCTTGGTGAAGGTGGTGAAAATTCACTTTGCAAAGAACACCCAATAATGTGTGCGGAAATTGAAAACTGTATTTTTGCTTGCACATGATTGGATGATGGAAGTCAGCAAAGTGTCACTTCATTCACTAAGCTTAGGAGAAACTTCCGTTGCAAAGTGCAAATTCACAAAGTGCACAGCCTAATTGCCTTTATTAAATCAACACCACCATATTCCTATTAAAGGAAAACTCCTTTTTTACTAATATGATATAACATGTGTTCTCAGGACTTATTGCAATTTTGCTATAAGGTAACTTCCCCAGAATACTTCCTGCTTGTGTAATTTGCCTAATGATAGGAAGAGTGAGTCTTTTTTTATATTGACCTCAAGAAATGGGCAGGTTTGAGAACACACATATCAACATCTAACTAATTGTGTCTTTTAAGATAATAAGATGATTCAACGTGCCTTTGTCTACCTGAAGATGAAAACTCTTTAAAAAACACTCCTAAACCTATCCTACTGATTATCCTGCAGCTGAACAATGGGCCTCAGGGTGGTCAATATTCCAAACCTACAGATCAAATATT
>NW_017307629.1:439411-460925 GCF_000935625.1 Nanorana parkeri
ATTTTTTTTTTTTTTTTTACTTTTCAGATTGTTGTAAGTATTGTTGTGTTCCTAATTCCAATAACGCCTGTCTCTGTTCGAGCGGCTCTCATGCCAGTCCATGTGTATGGTGGCCTCCTGCTTTTTGGCGGAGTGATTGGAACATCACTTATGGGAATCACGGAGAAGCTGATATTTTCATTGTAAGTATAGTGATAAGCTGGTTAAATAGTCAAACTATATAAGCATTTATTATGGACTACATGTGACATTTGAAGAGACATCCATCTGTGCTCTCTTCACATCTATTGACCATTAAACACTTAAAACTATATTAATACATTAGCAGTAGACACATCTAAAAAAGGTCTAGGAATATATTTTAAGCATTCTACAAGTTCATAACTATTCTTGTAGAATAGTCAGGGCCTAGGGGTAGGCAGAAGTGGCTTCAGCAGAAAAGGGAGGGTTGCACAAAGGGCAGAACTAATAACCTATGTTGCTGAGGTAGCTCACAGCTCATAGTCAGTAACAGATTTATTGCCCTCTTGCTGTACAAAAACAGCCAACTGATTGTAAGCAGTGCTCAAAATGGGGAACATCTCTTGCTTCTATCGAGCTGTCTATAGTCAGACTAATTGTAATGATTTGGAAGCTTAGCCCCCTAAAGGTCAATAGCTGCCGGTTGGGCTGAACAACAACACCAAGAGGTATGCTGCTTTAGCCTTTTCTCAGAAAGCCCATCTCTGCCAGCCAGACCCCTGGTCCTAATGCACACGCAGGAAAGTGGAAAACATGGTTGAATTTTTGCATTTACAAAAAACGTTATTATCTCTTGAGAACTACTGTATATATTCTTGAAAAAATAGAGGGGTGCACTATGAGCTTTTGGCTGCTAAAGGACATTGCACTGGCACTAAATAGTGTATGTATAGAAGAGATTGAAACATCTCTGATAAGTCTACTTGTAACAACTTATAAACTTGTTGCTTCTGTTAACACGACTTTTCCTACAAAAGAGTCTTGTAAGCAGAAGCAACTTCCAACATTTCCTACTTAGCCATTGGTCTCAGAAAACACTGATGAGACCAAAGCAGGTAAGTGTCTTACATAGCTTGTGTTTCAAGCTAGCGTTAAGCTTAATCAAACTATTGCACCATTCACAATCTTGGCCTGTGATTTATTTGTCATCAACTAGAAGTAGGGCCTGGCATTGAATCCACTTCACAATGTAAAGTAAGAAATACTATATCTGATTTCATGTTTGTCATAACTGAACAAGGGTTCTAGTTATCACATTGTACCACTCTTTTCCTGGCTTTAGTCCATGTAGGATCATACAGCTATATACTGTACTCATGTCTTTCATCACTAATATCACTTTCTTATTAATGTGTTCATCAGTTAGAGCGAGACACAGTAATCACTTAGTATGTTGAATGTGGGTCCAGTCCATGACAATCACATCAGTTTACTTATAAATTCATGAGATTCCAAGTTAAATGCTTTGGACTTCTATTTCCTTTCCTTAGAGATGAAGTAGACTGCAATTTGCATGAGGGCAGTGTTTGTTCTGCCATATATCTCTTTGAGAGTAGCTGTTTGTATGAATAGGTTTGTATGTCCGGAATGTTTGTACTAAAGAAAAATGTTTATTTAGTTTTCAATATAGTAAGAAAGGATTAGAACCTCTGTCATTTTTTTTAACAGGAACAGTTTATTACATTTTAAATACAGGGCAAAATTTTTGGCAATTATACAACTCGGGTCATTAGCAAATTGAACATTGGTTGTTAATGTATACAGAAAAGACGTCGCAAATTCTATGGAGGCAACGGATCACAGATCATAAGGTCATATAGTATAGCCACCGAGTACAACACAGTATAATCAGTAACCATAGACAGTGGCAGCAAACGTATAGAAAATACAGGGGAGGAAGGAAAAGGGAACAAAACACATGCTTCACAAAAAGCATCTTGAGGCATGAGTAAAGACACCATCCATATCATTAGAGGCTAAAGATATTCACAACCTAACTCAGTCAAACTTTACTGCTACCTAGGGCTCCAATAGAAAGATTTCCCCATAGTTACTATCAAAAAGACAATGGTTTCACCAGACAGGAAGTGAGGAAAACCTTCAACAGCAATACATACAGAAAAAGTATTTTTTTAGTAGGTCCCCTGTTTGCTCTTTAATAAACTGTTGTCAGCATGACAGTAAGTGAGTGAAAATTTGGTTATGGACATACTTGGTCCCTCACTCAAATTTTTATTGGTATCTGTGAACACGTTGGAGAGATGTCACCAAAAACAAGAGGTGAGGGGAAACCATTCCTTGGGACATGTGTTCCAGTGACAACTGTCTGAGAGGATAATCCCCCTCAATTTGGGAAATGTCCTCTAACTTACTGTTGCATCTCTGGGACAGGAAGTGAAGGGAAACTTCTCCTATGGTATACAGGCTGCAAACCATACCCAGATGGGGATTTACTCCTCCCTACTCTATCCACATCTAAAAAAAAAAGTTTTGACTATAAATACACTTTGTTCCTGTTGTTGTCATGTCAATTTTAGGTAGGTTATATGATATTACAAAATGAGTTGAAGTTCTTCAATGAAACTCAATACTTTTTCTCTGTTATTAGGAAAAATCCATCGTACAGCAGTTTACCACCACATGCAGTTTTCGTCAACACTCTGGGAATTCTCATTGTGGTCTTTGGTGGACTTATTATGTGGATAGCCACTCGACCAGACTGGAAACGGCCTCCAGAACCTACATTTAAGGAGCAATCTCCTTATAGAGAGACTTTGGGGAGTCCTCCACCAGAATACAGCAAAACAGTCAAGTCTGATGTGGAATTAAATAGCGAAGCAGCCAGAAAAAGAAACCTGAACCTGGATGATGCTGGACAAAGGTCAACCATGTAAGAACATTCCAAATGAACAAGGAATCGGCTAGAATTCTGCTTCATGGGAAGACCACAATTCTGCTGAAATAGACTAAACATTCCGCAATATGTTATTGTGTATATGACAAATGTGTAATCACTCATTGCTCGATGAAGGCAAATTTGATGACCTGATAAAAGCAGTAACTGATCACTAATGATTTTATGAAAGAGAAAAGATACAACAAAACCAAAAACAAAACTGGAGGGACTGGGTTGTATTTTGATATATCATCTGTATCACTGATATGTTTTATGTTTGATTACGCATTTGGAACAGGTCTTGAAAGCCTTACCTTTTATATGATTGTAACAGCATATATACATGTATTCTTTCTTACTATGGAATTCCTTATATTGGACACATTTGATATTATCGCTGGAGAACAGTAGAACAGCGAGTCTTTAATTATGGCAACATATGCCATTGTTCTGCTGACTCTAAAGCTAAATATTTAACTATGTGTCAATAGCATTTTGTTGTTAGGTGTCAGAAGTTTAAAAAAAAAATATGTTCCTTTTGCATTTTTCGTGAGTCAAATTAAATGTTTTAGGATTAGTATTCAAGGCAGAGCCTGGAAAATCATTGTTAAAGTAAAAAAATGAAATAAAAAGTAAAATGTTGATTGCTTAGAAATTACTGACCTTGGTGATTCAGCATTAACTTGGCTTCTTGAAGTGAAACTCCAGTCAGATGTTTGTGTGGGCAAACCATGGTCATCACTTTTTGTCATCACAGTTTTTTGTGTTCTGAAAATTGGACTGCATTTCCATTTATACTTCAGTGCTCATCTGAAGTTGGGTGCATGATGATAAACTTACTAGTTCTTTTAAGTAGATCTGGTGTTATCATACTGGAAAGAAAGCACTTTCACAATGTACTCGTAGGCCAGCAATAGAGGGAGGTTAGACCTGCAGGTAGGATATGATGCCATCAAAGAACTTAATCTGTAGAGCGTTGCAGGCAGGGCTGTCTTTATAATGAGGCAGCTTGAGGTGGTTGCCTCAGGCGGCTCCTCTAAGGGTCACGTGGGGGAAGAGGTTGGCAGGTGAGCTCTTGGCAACCTGTGACGCTCTGGCCGGCATCCCGCCCAGCTCCTAACAACCAGTGACATCAGTGAGCTGGGTGGGACGCTGGACAGAGCTGGAGGCAGGGGTAAGCCAACAAACCTTCCCTACATTCCACCGGAAAATGCTCCACTAGCACCCAAACCCTGAAACATGCTCCACTAGCACCCACTACCACTCGGATCCCCACTGCTACCTCATTCGGCTAAAAGTATAGGGACGCCCCTGGCTGCAAGACACTAACAATTACCTTCTATGGAGAACGGAGGCAGCAGAGCAGGAGCTGACACCAATTTAGCATAAGGGGAAATGGTAAAGGACCAGATGAGGTGTTTTACCTTTCCCAATTGACTGTCATCACTCAACAGATTAAGTTGAGCCTGTGTTTCAGAGCTTCAGCAGCCGAGCAATGACAGCTACGGGACCAGAAGTGATGCAATCAGCGTTGCTCCCGGTCCCATAGAGCGGGGATGAGAAAGGTGAACTGACGTTTGGTGCTCTCCTTGCTAGCTTCCCGTCGACACCTGAGATGCTGGTCCTGAGGCCGCAGAAGGGGCTGCTGAGCCAGGCACTGTACCAGACCCCTGAAAGCAATCTGGAGGCAGGTGAGCTGCCAGACTTCTGCAGCTGGCTTTACCAATATAACCAGAGCTGCCAGGTGTCTGTTTAGTCATCTACCCTGAACCGCATGTAATCATATGTATGATTACATGATGACTGCTGCTGTTATCCTGTTTTTAACTTGAATGGACACAGCGGCCGCATCTGATCAAGAGGTCCTTGATCAGATAGGTTCTTGTGGCAGAAATACCACAATGCACATACAAACCCTGTGTAAATGCAGCCTAGGTCTCTCTTGGTCACACTTGTTTATTTCCATAGTGTCAAAATACAAACCAGCACATTCCAGAGCAAATGGATCCATTCACGAAAATCCCTGTCTTCCTAAGGAGCTCACAATCTTATGTCCCTACTGCTACATGAGCCAGTTTAGGAGGAGACCAATGAACCTACCACTGTATTGTAAATTGTGGGACTGCACCTGGAGGATACCTATACAAACATGAAGGAGGGGGAAGAGGCTATGAGCTCCGGTCTTGGAGCCAGCGGGTAGGGGATCAGGGAAGTAAAAGTGCTTTATACAGCACCCCTAGACCTTAATGAGCATTTAACCCTTGCAGTGCAGGGTTAGCCCCACTGCAAGGGGAGGGTTTATTTTTTTTACCTAGATATAGGCTTTAAGAAGGATCTCCACTCATCCTCATAAGTAGAGCCGACCTGTGACAAAGAAGCTGTCACAGGTCGGCTCTATTAATTGGGAAGTGAGCAGAAACAGGCAGCCAATCCGCTCACTTTAACGTTTGTCTCCCTGCAGTGAGTGGTGACTGTCACCGATCCCCGCAGAGATTCCCCCCTCGCCTCGCTGATCCTCCAGCGCTGAGTGGAGGAATGAACAGGGGAGAGGGCGGGCACAGCTGGCTCTGCCTCTAGATAGGCAGAGCCAGCCGTCACTCACGCAGCTAGGGGGATCTCTTCAGTATAGTCGGGATCCGTCCCAGCTGCAGCTCTCTCAGTATATTGCCCGCGATATACTGAGCTTTGGGCCACGGGAGGAGGTTTATATATGTCCTCCCATGACCCTAAAGGGAACTATGGGGAAAAACACTTACCCCATAGTTCTCTTTTAAGCAAACTACACATTTCTGCACCATAAAAGCAAAAATTCATCATGTGCCACTAATACTGTATACAATCAAGGCTGCTAATCTTTTATTTAACCTCAAAAAGTCTGTCAAGGTTATACATTGTTTAAATACAAATAATTACAGTTCTACACAAGTACCCAAGATAGCCATGGAATGCTTATGTAAAGACATAAGTGACTCACCTCGTCTGATAATTTAAATACAGATGAAAGGGAATCTATCTCAGGTTTTTTTTACATACATATTAATCCATCATAAGAAGATTGTGGTAGAAGCGTTGTGATGTCTCTTCTAGAGCTCCTCGGCGTGACATAACATGCCATACACTGGGCTGCTCGCAGGAACTGTCACTTCTGGTGAATAATTGTTAGTAGCCTGTTTTTCATGGTCTCTCCCTTTTCTAATATTTTGACTATTTCCTGGATTCTTGTATTAATTAAAGCTTTCTTTAATATTGATTGGACTCTGGGCAAACATTTTTCTGGCGTGACGTGACAGAAGCCACCCTCGTGCGATGTTCTCCTCCTGTAGAGCAGATAGGAGTAGACGTCAGAGGGAGACGTGACCCCGTGTGAGACGTCACACGGTCACACTACGCGTGGCAACACTATGCAATACTGGTCGCATAGTAAACAGAACGGTGCCATATGTGTATCTTTTGCGGGCTTAAGGGGCAGCTGCTTTAGGCCCCACAATGATAACTGGGCCCAGGGCAACTGTCTCTTTTGCCCCGTGTTAAAGGTGGCCTTGTTTCTTTGTAGTGTTAAAAACTGGAAAAAAGCAGTCTGTAAATCTTAAGTCTAACTTTTTCTTAGGTGTTAATTTCAAGGTTAAATCCCAATTGATCCTGTAGTTTAAATCCCCTAATAGATTCTAGGTGCATCAAAACAAAAGGTGGGCAATGTCTTACAGTTTGTTTTATTTCTAAAGTAGCCACAGACAGAGTGGAAAAGCCTGTCCCCTGCCAGCAGCTGCAGAGTGGGACCCTTGTTCTCTGTATGGAAGCAATTATCTCATTGCAGAGGTCTGCTATGCCCCCCACTGAGTTAAACCTATAGCTCTGCAATCAGCAAAGCTCATGCTCTCCACTGATTGTAGAGCACTGACTTCAACTTGGCAGGGGGATTGCTGGAGACAAGCAGAGAGACCAGTACTTCCCTAGAGATACCAAGAGTCCCACTCTGCAGCTCCTGGCAGGGGTCAGGCTTTTCTACTCAGGCTGTGGCTGTTTTAAAAAAACAAAAAAATCTGTAAGATTTTGCACACTTTTTGATGCACCTGTCATGTATTTATCTAATTTAAACTGAAATTTCAATTGGGCTTTATACAACGCTAAAACCTCTGTCTGCTGATGCAGTACCACAGGTGTAAAGTTACCTATGCACAACATATACAAGTAAAATAATAAATAAAATGTGTTTACAAGGAGACACTTTTTAAACAGTGGCACCACTCTCATACTCTCCTCAGAGAAGTTCAGCACATGATCCTCGGTGTCCTTATGCTACTCCTGCTGCATGATATCTCTCCTAGAGCTTTCACTGGTCAGCTGTAAGGCAGCAAGTGCAAAACAGTGCTTCATCAGGGATTCTGATCCCTTGCATCCCCAAATGAATCTAGAAGGCTGTGTACTGACTGATCATGCATTGTTCTATGCTGTGTCTCTGTGTGGAAGCTATCTTCATAAAGGAGCTGGGCTTTGCCTTCCCAAAATACACCCCCCTTCCCCCCTCCATGACTTGTGAGCAGCAGGATAGGTGGAGAAAGCACAAATTAAAGTGATATTAAACCCTCCTTTTTTTGAAAAATGTTTACTCCTACAAGGAGACCCACCTTTGCTGGAGGCTGTTGCTGTTTTTCTTTAAAAGTTTTTAATTCCTTGTTTCCTAATAGGTCCCAGCAGCAATCTTCCCCCTGCCCCTGTACGGGTGCCACCATTGTTCTAATGGAGGCACCTGTGCACGCTCGTGCCTGCAGTGGCTGTGTGCATCCATAGACACACACAGCCCTGTGGCAGGCCACGCCCCTTCTCTCTTTGAGAATGAATGAAGCAGGAAAAGGGAGATCCTTACACTGCATGTCCTTATGTACAGCCTTCTCTCCAGTAAGGATAACAGTGAGTAGCACAGTACTGACATTACCAAATCTCACCCCAAATCTTGTGAGACTAGCAGTTGGCTTAGAGGCAGTAGGACATGCCTTAGATGATCTCACACAGATATGCAGCTATTATGTTACAGAATAGGAGTGCCTAGGTACAGTCACATGCCTAGAAGTGCAGTTATTTTTCAGTAGGAATTCCTGCTTTGTCTGTAAAAGTTGAGGGTGAATTACTCCACAGTGCCTGCATCTACAGAGGTTAGTGAAGGCTTGCTTGTAAAGAATATGCAAATACTTGAATCTATATAGCCTGGTCACAGTCACACTATAGGAATTTTGGGTCAAGTTTATTATTTTTTATCTATACATTTTTTAACTGATGTTTCCTATCTATGCACTGATTACACATAAGTCACAGAGCATTATGATTCTAAAGAGAGAGCAGAGCAGAAGCTGTCTGCTTTCAGACTCTAATTGAACAAAATACGCAGAGCCATACAGAGACACAAGGAGGTGGGAGGTAAGAGGCATGACTCACACCTCTGACTCATTCAGCTGCATGTGTAATTTGTGCTTGACCTATTAAAGCTCTGAAAACAACTGGCTTTATATCAGGTATTAGCCTAGCACACATACAGTATCTGAACTAGCTTATAGCTACACATGCTGGCTGGGATTAGTCATTGCTACATATTATTCAATGTTTTCCTGACTAAAATTACATTGAAAACCTGCAGGCTGTGGTTCCAATTTCCTATGTAAAGCATCCCAGGGTTACAGGCTACTGGGGTGCCATGGACTAAGCTGTGTGCAAGTATCGGGGTGTGCCTGTTTTTTATAACAGAAGGCAGCTAAACAACATTGCACCTCACAAGTACACTTCAAATATATAGTAATGGTTCCTTCAAGGAAGTTGTCCACACTGAGTAACTTTCTTCTTCTAGTTTATTTCAGAATAATGGTAGGACAAATGACACATGACAAATGAGTGCTGATCTGAATTACTGAAAATACCTGCTGACCTTGCCAGAAATATAAGTTCAATGGATATTGTCACTTTCTGTGACCTAAAAATGAAAGCACAAACATTGTTATCTTCCTTCAGTAAACTACAAATACCCCCACCCCCATATAATGGAAATGAAGCAAGGGAGACATGTTTGAAGACAACCCTCCATAGATACAGTGGAGGTGTGGATGAAGCCACCTTATGAAAGAAATGTGTTATTTGCATGATTATCAAGCAAAAATAAAGGGAAAAATGAAAATGAATGCATCCACCTCATCTACGGAATGGTAAGCCGGAATATATAAAAATGGTAGTTTTGGGTTAATATATGCTGTAAAGATAAATTACAATGGTTTTGATCCAAATTTATTCTTTCCTGACTATTCTCCATGGCAGCATTAGATATTATATTTTAGAGGGTCTTAGGTGGGCTGTGCAGGGTCTCAGGTGGGCTGTGTGGGCTCTTAGGTGGGTTGTGCAGGGTCTTACGTGGGCGGACTGTGCAGGGTCTCAGGTGGGCTGTGCAGGGTCTTAGGTAGGTTGTGCAGGGTCGTAGGTGGGCTGTGCAGGCTCTTAGGTGGGCTGTGCGGCCTCTCATGATGGCTGTGCACAGCCCACCTACGGGTCCATGTACCCATTGGTCCATGTACCCATTGGGTCCATGTACCCTATGGGTCTATGTACCCATTACACTCCTGACCGCTCATCCATTAGAATAACATGAGTGCAACGGTAGTTGACGGATGGCCACCGTCTCAGTAATACAAAGGAATATAGACACTGGCACTCCAATGGCAGGTAGAATACGTCTATTTATTGACATACATGCAAAAAAAGCAGCGTAACACACTTAGTGCGACGTTTCGGGGTCACGTAGGATCCCCTTCATCAGGCAGAAGAAGTGATGATAGCTGTGCAGGGTCTTAGGTGGGCTGTGCGGCATCTCATGATGGCTGTGCAGGGTCTTAGGTGGGCTGTGCAGCATCTCATGATGGCTGTGCAGGGTCTTAGGAGGACTGTGCGGGCTCTTAGGTAGGCTGTGCGAGGTCTCAAGAGGGCGGTGCAATTTAAAGCGTCAGTATTGATGCTTAGTATCGGGTCATTTTCACTAGGACTCGTAAAAATGCTCAGTATTGGCACTGATACCGGTATTGGTATCGGTTCATCCCTAATATTTACCCAATTTAACAAGAGGACTTTTATTTTGTAGTGCTTACCATAATAAAGAAAATATATACAAAACTATTATAGACGCCCTTTAGGATTGTGCACAAAGATCTTTGGCGCCACCTGGTGTTTACCACAGTATATTACTGACAACAAAGTCCAGGGCTGCAGACAAGCATGTATTCGGAGCTGTAACTTGAACCTGGGTTCCAACTATAGTGTTATAAATATATTGTGCTTAAGTCTTTTATGCACATTTCGCAGCATTATGCTGCACTTCACTGCATTTAAAGTGGACATCGTTTACACATGCATGCACATGGGGGTAAGTTTCTTCACACTGACGGTTTACATGCACAGACATCCCAACCTGCAAAACTTTATTTCAGAGAGGTGCCCTTCTCATTTCAGGGAGGGGCCCTTTGTGTTTTGTTTTTTATTTTGACAACGGCCACCGTCAGAATAAGAGAAAAAACAACATATAGCATGGAAATGAATCGCTAGGCTGCTATTGGCTATTTCAATTTGCAATAGTCAATAGCAGGCTAGCTATTGCACCCACCCACTGCTGCTGTCAATCAGCAGAGGAGGACCTGAATGAGAACTTAAGGTCCACTTCTGTTGATTGACAGCAGCAGTGGGCAATAGCCAAAAATTCATAAAAATTCCAGGATACACACTTGGAATGCATTTAACCCTTTGCAGCATCAACCCTGGTTTGTAACTAAAACCATGAATCATTGCAAAAAATTACCACCCAGTAAGGGACAGAATTAGCTGAAAAGTAGTTACTTCACCGACCAAGAGAGTTTACTTAACTACATTTTTATGAAACAAAGTTAAAAAATCCAACAATAATTAACTAAATTTATAATTAATTTAAAATAAAATTAAACCCAAACATCGCATCAAAGAACCTCCCCAGGTTAAAACTTTGGCAATGCTGCCAAACATGCACACCCACTCATTCACTCACAACTATTGTCACCATGACTAGAGTTGGGATGCCTGGATTCAGGGACTTAAGCCAGCGCACGTGTAAAAGTCGGTACTTGCATTTATCACATGCACACCCACTGTCGGTATATTATGTCTATACCCTTAGTTCTCAACTGGTGGGTTGTGACCCAAAAGTGGGCTGTGACCCCGTGTTCAGTGGGTCGCCGCATGCATTGCACTTTTCTAGTGGTGAAGCTCCTCAGCCTCCCCCTAGTGCAGCACTGTCAGTTCTCATTCAAAATATGCTGTCCGGTGCTGAGTGTCAGCTTGAGGTGGGGTGGGATGGGCTATGGCCGTGAGAGAGCTCCATCCATAAGTGCATTGCTTACAGCTCCCTCACGTGCACTGTAGAGGTGCCTGGACCGGAGTGACATCACATTCTTCCTCCTGGCACCTCCTCTACAGGGCACACAAGGGAGCTGTACAAGCAATGCACATATGGATGGAGCTCCATCACAGCACAGCAGCCCACACTGGCCCCCAGGCTGATGATCTACACCAGTTCTCGTAAGGTACGGAGACTGGGGGGTCCTTAAATTTTTTTACATTAAAACATTTTTGATGTGTGAGATTGTGTCTGTGGTTGTGTATGTATGTGTTTATGAGGGCCCGTTTACACTAGTACAGTGGGTTAATCGCATTGTACTGTGTGATTAACGCACTGTACCACGCAATCGCACCTACCGTGTGTTCTGGTGTGGGAGGTGTGTTGTGTTGCCATTCATTCCAACCACAGTTCGTATGTCCGCACCAGAGCGTGCGGTACCCTAAAGCCGTACATTCCTTTGCAGTGCGACTTGGGTCGCGAACTAATGGCCGAGGACAAATGTGGGTCCTGAGGTTACACAGGTTGAGAACCACTACCATCCTATGAACACATATATGCAACAGCCGGGGCTCCCGGGTGCTGCAAATACAAATGTATTTTCCACTGTATGTCCATACGCCTGTATTTGTGCCCAGGGCAAAGAGCCCTAACTGTCCTGATCACCAATGTCACCGGGAATGAAAGTGAGGGTTAATCCAAAATGTTATGTTTCCACCAGCACAGGGATAGAGGGAAAGCTTCCAATGGTGATGTTTGTTCCTGTGACAACTGTCTAAGGGGGATTTCCTTCTCATTGAAAAGATATCTTCTCACTTCCTTTTGAGTCTACAGGATGTGAAGGCAAATCTCTCTAATAAGATACAGAGGGCAAAGAAAAAAAACTGACAGTGGTTTAACCCCGCCCTGCCCGATCCAAAAATGTTTTTAAAAAAAATGTTTTTAGATATACTTTAAGTAATCAAGCTAAAAAAAAAGTAATAGAAAACTTTGTAGGAAAAAATATGTAAAAATCGTCTTTAGAACTCCCAGTCTTTGCCCGGGGGCATCGACTGCCATGCCAGAGACTTTCACTCATTGTCACTTATGGATTTTGTCTTCAACAAAATGGTTTCCGTCCTGGAGACATACAGGAAGTATAACGCTGGACATCTTGTAGTCAGAACGCGGCTCCTGTCACTTCTTGTGGGTGACGTAATTTTCCTTGCGCTGTTTTGGCTATAGTGGTCCCTCTGGCTCGCCGTACATCATCCATCCCTTGGAGTGTATGTGGCCGGTAACGGGCGGGGTTCTCGGGGATTCTGTACGGCCGTGACGTGATTGGAGCCGGTGGGAAGTAGTGAGGTTGGTGAGCTGGTGGTTCTTACAGTGTGGATGGTTGGGTGAGGAATTGTTAGGACGAAGGTAGGAGTGAGGCCTACCGGCTGTCATTGTTATGGGCTATGCTCATCCTGATGGGTGGGGACAGGGAGCCGGGACAGTGCATGGCATGTACAGGCCACATATGTCCCTTGTATTCCGTACTCATCATATAAGAGAACCTGTCATCACTGCAATTTACATGAAGTGACATTATGTATAAGATATGAACATGTTGGTGATATAAGCCATGATTACTCCATGTCCTTCTCCTGGGACCATGCAATGCAATGCTGATCTGAGGGGACATCCTGTACTTTATGTCCCTGTGTTGCATTCTTGCTTCCTGGCTTGTCTTTGGAATCTGCCAGGTCAGGCTATGCTTTCAATGAGGATGATGGAGGCCTCTCTTACAATGACCTGCAACTCCCCTTCCCAGCTTAGACAGGAGAGGAGTATATGCAAGAAAGGGCCTGATGTCACAAGGGACAGAGATGTGTTTTAATGAAGGAAGGAGGAATCTGACGCTCAGATGAGAGTGGGTCTAGCTGGCTCTGAGCAGCATAGGGGCCAGATTAATTCAGCAAAGTGCACTGAGTAGTCATCATTGCTACCAATGTATTTATTCCTTAGAGACACACTGCAATTTAAAGGCGTTACAAAAATGAAATAAATGCACTCGCATCAATCCAAATTAAAAAAGGTGCAAGTATTACATCTGTACCCCCAGAACATTGCAACCGTGATCAGTGCATTGCACTCACCTCTGCATTGTTTACATCCCAGCCCCAGGTACAGACCTTCTGTTATGGAGGAAGTGATCAATGGGCTACGGGTGTGGTGATGTCACAGCCCTTGTGCTCTATTGAAATCTATGAGTCCCTCTGGGCAGTGGCAGATGGGACTTCTAGTCTTTTCACTGCGCCTCTCTGTGATGGTGACATCTTTGTATGCAGTTTACAGTCTGCATTCTTGGATGACGGACACCCTGCATGTCGTTTACAGTCTGCATTCTGAAATCCTCTGCACAGTAGAGATGATTAGGATACAGCTCCATTCAAGTGCGTGGGCAGATTTCAGGTTGCAGGGTGGCCACCTCCATCACAAAGAGGTAAGCAGCTGTGGGCAGGGGGTTCTAGGTAGGTGACGGAGTAGGTGGGCTGCCCTCAAAGTTTCACAGAGCTGTGAAGAGTTGCTGGTGTAGCAGATGTTGTAGGAATACACATTCCATCATACTGCCATAGCTACCATTCAGTGCTTACATTTCTGGTTCCATAGCATGTGGAGGAAGAGCACCTCTTGCCCAGCCCATGTTTTGGTCGTAGCCTGCTCTCTCCTTTCTCACTAATTAAAAAGTGTTTATAAAAAAGGAGAAATATTTAGCAGCTTACTAGTCCTTAGATGCAGTTGCTGCACTTTTTCAGGCTTTCTTTTCCCATTATTTTCCACTGGTGACAGCGTAAGTAAGACGCTTCCTGTGCTAAGGTGACAACGTTTACTCCATTGTACACTATGAAAAAGCAGCATTTTCACTGTGGGATAAGAAATGTGTGTTAGCACTACAAAGCAACACCTTCTTTCCTTATCTCTATAACATGAAGGGGGAGTTTTGTGTAGTTAAGAGGTCACTTAAGCAAGGTTCATAAGACTGCTTTAGATAACACTGAAGAGTCAAGAGGAAGTCACAAGCTCACTATATTTCTGGCAAATGCAACACATTTTTTTTGCATTTATTGAACGGGTATTTCCCAAACTCCCAATAAGGAGAAGTTTCTTGTTTGGGTTTATATACCCTTCAGGTTAAGAGAAGGGCAGAGTCCATTCAGGGTAAAGTGACAGTGCACCTGTTACAAGTTATATTCACCTTACCATCACTTGCTCAATGCTCCTGCCTTCATCACAGCTGGTGACACTACCTGCTACTTCTGGGTATGGAGGAGCATTTGACCTCCTTGAGTGTGACATTACTCGGGTCTACCAGCCAATCACTAGACCTGAACACTAACACATGACTGGGGAAGTAACGTGGCTGCTCCACTTAGTGCCTGACGCCAGCTGACACCTTGGATTTAAAGTATAGCTAAGAAATCCTGTATTGTAGTCTAAACAAGTCCCAAATCCAGTTACTATGTGATGCACAAAGCTCATGAAGTAAACAAGACTTTTTTTTTTTTAACCTTTCCTGACTGAGTCAAATCCTCCTTCATTTGTATCTCTCACGCTCCCTCTCCCAGACACTGCAGATCACAATGTAAGGAGTTTAGCAACAGAGGCAGTGTTGTCAATCCAGAAACCAGTGGGCGGGACTAGATGTGACCAGGAGTTGATTGACAGGCTGCAGGCTTGTGAATCAACAGTGGCAATGCTTCCTAGTAATATCTTCTCATCCCACTGTAGTGCAAGCAGACACAGCCTACATGAGGGCGACAACTCTGCTCTGAATTCAGGAGCAGTGCAGTATGGTTGCCACACCATCACAGGAGGCTGAATTAGGTGGAGTTCACTGACGGGATCAAAAGGTATTTGTGGGACTTTGCAGGGGGACTAAGAGAAATCTGTAATGCAGATGCAATTATAATGAAAATGGGTGGAAAATTGTTGGCTGAGCAGTTACTGCTGCCAATCAGATGCAGTCACTGTCAGTAGCCCAGAGCGGGAGATTGGTCCATGCACAAGGTTCAACATGGATGGTGGAATCTGTTTTATAATTGTATGGTCAGCTTTACACTGAAGTACGGGGAGAATGTTCCTCCTTGTATTAGGGTCCCCACACACCTTACGATTATCGTACGATAATCGCGGGGAAATCCCGCGATCGTACGATGATCGTAAGGTGTGTGGAAGCCGTGCGACCTCTACTACTGTAAGGTCGCACGACTTTAAACTTACGGACATGTTTGAAAACCCGCCGAGCATCGTACGATGTTCGGCGGGTGTGTAGCATGTCTGTACGATAACAGCCGCACGGGCCGGTGTGCGCCCGTTCGGCATTGTGGTCATCGGAAGCCCGCCCCTCAGGGGGCGTAGCTTGCGATCATCGCAAGTACGATCTGCCTATGCAACATAGGCAGATTGCACGTTTTTTTAAGTACCTTACAACCATCGCAAGACAAAAGTCTTGCGATGGCTGTAAGGTGTGTGCCCAGCCTTAGACAGACTGACCTGGGTGTGGTGACTGTGACTCACTTATCTCCTGTCTGCGCTAAATATAATATATTCAAGACCAGCTTAGTTATCACTTCCAATGTAAACTCTTATCTGATGATGATATCACATAATATACATTTTATGTTCTACAAATACCTTCCTGGCACTAAACCATACATTTGATGTCAGTGGGGCATTGACTCCCAGCTGATGATCACCACATGTATATGCACTGACTCCCAGCTGATGATCACTGTGTGTATATGCACTGACTCCCAGCTGATGATCACTGTGTGTATATGCACTGACTCCCAGCTGATGATCACTGTGTGTATATGCACTGACTCCCAGCTGATGATCACTGTGTGTATATGCACTGACTCCCAGCTGATGATCACTGTGTGTATATGCAGTGACTCCCAGCTGATTTTCAAAAAAAATATACATTTTATGTTCTACATATACCTTCCTGATAATAAACCTTTTATGTTCTGTCAGTGGGTCCCTGACTCCCAGCTGATGATCACCACATGTATATGCACTGACTCCCAGCTGATGATCACTGTGTGTATATGCACTGACTCCCAGCTGATGATCACTGTGTGTATATGCACTGACTCCCAGCTGATGATCACTGTCTTTTGGTAGTGATCACTCGGGAAAGCATAATTGCATATACACTGGTGAAGCTTTTGGATTATTTGTTTCACTTTGTGTGAGTGAATGATATCCTGTTTCGTTTTATAAACATTGACAGTGTTTGTTTGGCTTGCAGGTATCAGTCTGAAGTCCTCTGCATTCTGAAGGGTTGCAAGGTAAATTCATCAGCTATTGCCAAATGTTCTCAGAAATCTTGATGCTGAAGTGTTTCCTGTAAGAGAGAATCTAGAGCCCGGCTGGCACTGTTTGGCCCGTGTGGACCGTTTTTGGCCTGGCAAGGAAGGCGTGCGAAGGATATTCACAGGGCTAATGGAGACCTGGAGAGAAAGAACAATTGAAATGTAGTTAAAGCTTCTTCAGGCTCCTTCAAGTGCTGGTCTTGTGACTGAGGCATTTGCTGACATGATCCCTATAGACGAGTGTAATGCTAAATTCATTTGGCCAATCCTCTGCTTTAATAGACATCTTAGGACAAAGACTTAAGCTGGCCATACACTGTTTTCTGAACTCACCAAACTGAAGATTAGCTGTCTTATATGGAAGATCTAGAACTGTAACTGTACCGAATAAAGTGTACCATTTATTCTTGAGTTCAGTAACAGTGCATTTTCTACCATGTGACTTTTATTGCTATGTAGTCCAATAGCTGTATATCTGCAACGTGAGATCATCTAAGGCACTGCTGCCTCTGCTGGTCTCTCACAATTTGGAATGAGATTTTGTGATAGCTGAGCTGCCTACTGCGCTCCTCGCTGGAGAGGAAGGTGTACCTGAGGTTTTGTAGTGAAAGGATCTCTCTGCTTTTGCTTCATTCACCCAGTGGATTTCTCCCACCTTGCCTCTTTACAGGCTCCCTATGTATCTGAAGTGGATCTAGACTTTGAGTTCTGGACTCCAGACAAACATTAACCACTTGAAGGCCATAGTGTTTCACCCCCTTCCTGGCCAGGCCATTTTTCAGTATTCAGCGCTGCCGTACTTTGACTGATGTTTATTCCGTCATGCAACGCTTTACTGAAACGATTTTCATACCATTTTTTGGGGACAGATAGAGCTTTCTTTTGGTGGCTTTTATTCACCACTGGGGTTTTTATTTTTTACTATATAACAAAAAAAGTACCCTAAATTTTTTAAAAAAACATGTTTCCCTATAAAATGTTATGAAACATTTTTTTTCACCCCAATTTTTTGGTAAAATATAAAACACTAATTACGGCAGTTTATGGGTTTTTTTTCAATTTGAAATGGAACTAGTAAATACCTGAATTTGAATTGATTTCATCCTCTTGTATTCCCCTGCACAGCAGCACTCAGATTGGGATAAGAGGAACAGCACCAGGAGCCAACTGGTGTCCTGCACATGTACTAGAAACATTCTGATGGGAAGAGAGATGATCTCATCAGTCTGTTGCTGCTCTCTTACTGTCCAATCAAAGGTTGGGGCAGGGTGATCTGGCTGTCCTGCCTTATAGGGCTGTGTTACTTTTCAAGATAGGACAGCTAAGGCCTGGTATAGCCACATATATTTCTCCAATCATCTTCCAGGCCAGCAACCTGAGAGATGATTGGCTCCTCCTTCAACAGGAAACACAATTACAAAAGTGGTTAAATACCCTCCCACTCCTCCTTACCTCAGTTTTTTTGTTTCCTACCGTCCGGGAACCTTCGTCACTTTTCTTGTTTTTCCTGACCGGTTGGCCTTGTGGTCACGGGTCTCCCCTCTGGGCAGCTCTGCGAGCAGGTCTTCAACACTACCGGCCGTCTTGCTGTAGGTGCAGAGGGGTCCCTTTGTCTTCTCCAGGGTCCTCTTCCTCTTGGTCCATGTTGGGGGACTGGGTCCTGGAGTTCCCCGGCGATGCCCTATCCCGACGACTTGCCTCGGTGAGGTGGCTGGACACTGGGTCCGGCGTCCGCGTGTGAGACGCGGAAGCGGCGTGCCTTGCGTTCCAGCGAGGTCGGCAGTGTATAATGGATTCCTCCATCAATGCTTACAAGCCTTGATGGAGGCATCGCCGCTGTTTCTGTTGTCAGAATACCCAAACGGAGCTTGCAGCTGAATTTTCCAGCCTGCACCTTCTATCTGCTGATCGAGGGATGCCAGTCGGAAGGATGCTGACAGCGGCACCCACTGTGCGGATTTCAGATGGTTCAACCGGAATTCGTACCGTGTATACACAACTAAAGGCAGCTCATATATGTATTTCAGCTGAGCTTTTTGCTCTGTCCTGGAGTTCAACTTGACCTAAAGCAAAGGAAAAATGAATGCTACAAGCTTCTCTTGTGAATGCTTTCCTGACATGTCCTTAATTGTCAGTTTACTTCACTTTTTCCACATTTCATGAAAGTACAACAGGTATGTAGCTTGGTGCCTGACGTGATGGGGTATACTTAAACGTTTCTAGCCATGAAGGACTGAGTCATTATGATGAGACTGACCGTTCCCTCTAAATGTAGTGTCTGCTACATGAACGTTTCCGTCTTTCCTCATCGTCTGCTCCGCTAAGCTGTAATTATTGTCTACATACAAAATGCTGCCTTTTGAAGATTCCTCTTGCATCCTGTCTGTGAGCACCTTTTAATGTACCTTTCTAAACACACATACCTCAGAAGCCACTGTGAGGCTGTAATGTTTTCCAGTAATATTGTCTTTGATGCGCTCTCTCTCTGGAACAAAATTGTTTTACTTTATCAGGCTATCTGTCAAGCCAGATGTCAGTTTCCCATTTTTGGATCACACTTCTGAAAGCAAATGTAAAGTGCAAAATACACTCTTAGGCTATGTTCACACCTAGGTGACACCTCACCGCGTGGCAATCGTGCACGCAATGGAGTTGCCAATGTGTGAACCGAACGCGCTGTGGGTTTCCTTATTTTCTAATGGCACCCCGGGCGGATCGCACGGTTTCCTGTTGCGACTCCGCCCGTGCTTCCGAACACGGCTAAAACAGCCGTGCGTCGTGTATGGCAAAAAAAAGGTACTTGTACCTTTTTTTTTTCTGCGATTGCCACACGGATGTCACCCCATTGAAATCAATCGCTGCCTGCATTGTGCAGGACCGCACGACACCCGGGACGCGCGCCCCGGGTGTCGTGCGTTGTAGTGCAGGTGTGAACTTAGCCTACAGCAAGCACCTTTTAGGTGTCCTTTTTACCCCGGCAGCCCAGAATGATCAGATGCTCTGCTATGTGCATGATTCCTGAGTTGATAGGTTGAATGTCTGGCCTGACTGCCTTCGGCCTTCTAATCCTCACTGTTGGCCTGTTACAGTACATGTAGGATCTATGTCCGTACGTCCAAGGGCCTGGTCTGTCCTGTCCATGTGCAGCGTGTCACATGCACTCCCGCCAGCCCAAAGTGATCCTCCATTCCCTGTTCTTCCTGGTTGCAGGGGGAGGATCCTGATAGCAGAGGCTTCTTCTGCCATCAATTCAACTGTTTGGCCGAGAGGAGGGGCGTGACCTGCTGCAGGGCTGTGTGCGTCCATGGAAGAACGGGTGCCTCCGCAGCAGCTGCTCAGCTGATTGCGGCACCCATGCAGGCAGCGGAGGGATGAGCGCTGCGGGGACCCACTAGAAAACGAGGAATTAAAGGAGAACTATGAGATGAGTGATTTCCACTCACCTCATAGTTCTAGCCGACCTGTGACAATGAGACTGTCACAGGTCGGCTCAGTAGATCGGGAGGTGAGCGAACACATACAAGGTTCGTTCACCTCTCGATCCTGTCACGGCTCTCTGCCGTGACAGGGGGAGGGGGCTGGATTCCCCTCCCCTCTCCCCGCTCCGATCTGCCAGCGCTGACTGGCGGAACGGACAGGGGAGGGGGCGGGTACAGCTGGCTCTGCCTCTAGATAGGCGGAGCCAGTTGTCACTCACGCAGCTGGGCGGATCCCGTCATCTACGTCGGGATCCGCTCCGGCTGCGGCGTCTCAGTATACCGTGAGCTGTAGCTCGCGGTATACTGAGCTTAGGGTAACGGGAGGATGCTAGTTTGTGTCCTCCCGTTACCCTAAGGAGAACTATGGGGAAAAACACTGACCCCATAGTTCTCCTTTTAAAGAAGATGATTTATGCAAAGGTGGGCCTCCTAGGTAGTAACATAAAAACAACCCGAAACTTTAATATCACTTTAAACTAAAGTGTGTGGCTCTAAGCCTTGTTCTATTCATTCCATATGGAATATGACTGATAATTCTTGAAAGACTTGTTAATGTAACTGGTACACATAAATATAAATATCTTCCATTCAGAGGTCAGGTGGAGGTTGGATGGGAGTGTGTGTCCATATGGTAATGTTGGGGCAGGAATTGATGTCTCTTGGTAGTCAAATTGTTCTATACATTGAACGCTAATCAGTAGGACATAACACATATGTGGAATCAGACTGTTGGCCCAAGTGATTGACCTAGCAGTGGAAATGCATCTCTTTGTTTATCCTCTCTGACTCATCATGTGATACAGAGAGTTTTCATGATAGAAATGCCGTGCCATCAAAGAGGTTTTTGTTGAGATTCCTCTGCCAAACATAATACTGCAGCAATGTAGAACAAGATGTTAGGAACGTAGTGGTAAGTATAAATCAGTAATGTATTTTAATTGTTTGTTAGCAAATGTCCCATAGGAGTTTTGTTTCCAAAATTTTTTCTCCAGAATACATTTTTATTTGTTTCATTTCACATACAATTCCATAAATTACATAATAATATCAATAACCTCTACATATATGGCTATTTCATATCTAAAATTTCCAACTTTTTTTTTATACTTTTTATAAACTATGATGTCAGTCACTTTGGTATAATAGAAGGCAGCACAGGCACAAAATATTTTAGGAGGTCTGATATTGGGCAGTGTCCAGGGTTCTTCTGTTTGTTTGGGGACACATTTCCTGTATGTACTCACCCAAACCCCTGATACTCACTTCAAGTGACACTAAACTCAGGAATGCATTCAAGTACCCTAACTAGTAACAAAAATGTCGCTTATTTGTGTATCACTTAGGGCTGCAGCTAAAGATTATTTTCATAATTGATTAGTTG